>NC_029777.3:90966518-90989329 GCF_000817695.3 Arachis duranensis
GAGGCTTCCTCTAGATCCCAGCATCATAGACAACGGGAAGATGTTGATAGTAACATCAATGCTATCAAATTGAGCATCCCAGAATTTAAAGGCAGAAGTGACCCTGAGGCTTACTTGGAATGGGAACGAAAAGTAGAGTTCATATTTCAGTGTCACAACTACTCTGTGAAAAAGGTCAGACTAGCAGCTGTAGAATTCTCAAATTATGGCCTTGTCTGACGGGCTGAGTTAGACAAAAATAGAAGATGGATTGAAAAATTACCAATTTAATTTTGGGCAAAGATGAAGAAAATCATGAGGAATCGGTTTGTGCCATCATCATACCATAATGACCTTCTTGCACAAGTTCGTAAGCTGAAAAAAGGTTCCAAATCTGTAAAAAAGTACCACAAGGAGTTTATGTATTTGATGACCAAGGCTAATATTGCACAGTATCCTAATGTTCTTGTGAGGCACTTTCTTATTGGACTTAATAAAGACATTGCAGATAATGTCAAATTTTACCATTGCACAACCATGGAGGATTTAGCCACTGTTGCCATTGAGTTAGAGCAGATGAAGAAGAATATTATAGATCGACATAAGAAGAAGATTTCTTCTAAGCCTATCTCTCATTCTTCTTCCAATCTAGTGACGGAAGAATTTGTTGAGTATATTGTAGAGTTGGAACATAAATCAGATTTGATCTTATTAGATTAGATCATATTTGATTTAAATTTAAAATTCTAAAGATATATATGATAACTAATTTAAATTAGATTTGATTTAAATTTAAAATCCTTAAAATTACTACTAAGCAAATCAGAAGTAAATCAAATCTTCCAAAAAATTCTAACAACAAAATAAATTAAAATCAAATATGCCAATTTGAGTCTTCTACTAGACTTGAAAAACACTGTTGAGCCTCTTGCTGTCCTGACATAGCCCAATAGGCCTTATGAGTTGCCGTCATTTTAGCACCACTATTTTTTAGACGAACTCTTAGTCTCCTTGATGTATGTCCAAGACCGGCATGGTATAATTTTTCTGGTATTTAAATCTTTAAATGTGACAAGATTACTATTCTGTCCCTTAGCTCTAAGATAACAAAAATGCTCTTCTAACCACGTATCATGTACTCTCTATTTGTGATTGAACCAACACTACCGGATTATGTAGATGATTGAAGACTCTTGGCCCTAGTACTTTCTTTTTCTTGTTATACTTGATATATGTCCACTCTTTCATTTGAACTTAAAAATTGACTACTATTTTTACTACATATACTTTTTTCTATTTTTGATTTATTTTCCAATTCAGTTGTATCTATCAAGAAAATACAATATCCAATAAATAATTTATATAAATAAAAAATAGGACATATATGTCTTCATTTTCAATAAGGATAATCTGGTATATTTATATTTTTTATCTTAATTATGTAAAGAAAAATTTTAAAATCACAATAACATCATGTGTTTAATTGATGAATATAAACTTACAATCAATCTGTTAGATAATTAACAAAGATCTAACCAACAATAAATTACAAGTATTTTTAAACTGTACCCCATACTAATTAATTAGGGTTAAGTATAATTTTGGTCTCTAACGTAGAGGTCAAAAATTTATTTCATTTCCGACCTTTTTTTCGTTACAAAATAGTCTCGAAGATTTAACTTAGTTTTGAAACCATCTTTCGGACCAAAGTGCCCCTTTCTCTTCTTCCCCAAAATCAAGCATAAATAGAAGCACAAGCAGAAGCAGAACCAGCAGAAGCAACAACAACAATAGATCAACAATGGAATCAAGCAGGAACATGAGCAGAAACAGAAATAGCAGCAGAACAATAACATCAACAATGAATCAATAATGTAATCAAGTAAAAGTAGGAGCAGAACAACAACAATAATGAAACAATGTAATTAATCAGAAGCAGAAGAAACCAAAAGCAACAATAATAAGAAATCAACAACATAATAGAAGCAGAAGCAGAAGCCGACGCGAGCCACCCGAAACCGCCATCACAGCCATCCCCTGTTCTTGTCTTGAACCAAAATCCACTGCCATCGAGCACCTCCGCCGAGCCCAAAGGAGCAGCGGCGAGATCCAGCGACCGGACGAGATCTCTTTCCACGAGATTTCCTTCCATGCCTTGAATCCTAACGAGCGAGTTCATCATCGCAGATTTACGCGCATTGAGACGGTTCGGTGAATACGGTGCCGCTGCGGTATGCGATGAGGCAGAGAATTCTTTGTGGATGCTGCACCGGAAGGAGCCAGGGTGCGTAGGGAGAACACATGCAGGTCTGATTCTGCTGGCCCTGCCTCTTCACGGTCATCAGAGCACTGGTACGAGCCGCTACCGAGATGGAACGGTTCGAAAAAATCGACCGGTCAAGGAAAAACCAAACGGACGAGGTCGACGCAAAGGAGGGACCGCATAAGTTGGCACGTGTGAAAGAAGGTGGTAATGGAGCGAGAGGTGAAACTGGAACTGGAGGAAACGAAGCCAGAGGAAGAATAAGAAGGTGATGGAGAGTGGGAATTGTTGCAATATCTAGGAGATGGTGAGAGAGATCGGACCAATGGTGCTCTTGATTTTCTAGAAGTTATTGTCATTTTTTTCTGCAGAAAAAGCAGCTAGCTAGAACGAGAGAGAAACAAGGAAAGAGAAGTGAGAAGAGGTTTTTTTGTTCTTAATTAGAGGTATTTTTGAAATAAAAATTAAAATTTTGATAAAAATGACGATTTTAAAACAAATTAAAACTTTTAAGACTATTTTATAGTGAAAAAAAGACCAAAGACGAAATAAATTTTCGGCCTTTATATTAAAAACTAAAATTATACTTAATCCAATTAATTATTATTAATTAGTGATTATTAATTACAATTATTTATAGTTTGTTGGTTAAAAATTATTTATCTATACTTTTTCTCTAATTAAATTTTCCTAATCAACGAACAATATCAACCAGTATCATTTGCTTCTGAACAAATTGCTTGTCATGCTCAATATAATTCATTTCACGTGTAGCTATATAGATAGATTATTCGGCAACCAGATTCGGATTAATGATCCTTCAAGAAAGAGAATATGTTTATTTGAGAGAAAATTTATAGTGACAAATGCCCAACACATATATAAATGATATTTTCTGTAATCAAGTTGGCCATTATGCTTTAACTGAATTTTGATATGTGTTTGTCCATTCAAGAAAGAAAGAGCAACCTATTATGCTATATCTGATCTATATATATTATTTTGCTTCTAATAATTAAAGAAAATCCATATTAAGCACCGACGAATTATAGACCAAATAACCAGTTTCAACCAAAAAATTATTTGAGAAATTAAAACCTAAAATTTTGAGGTCTATTTGGATGGCTTGATCAAACTAGATTTAATAGGACAAAATCTATTTATATGAGATTTGATAAAATTTTAACCATGTGGAGCTTTTGACATATCATTATACAAAATATTGTATTATAAAAGAAGCACATAAAATTAAATTATAATAAATAAATATAAAAAATGTTAGTTTTAAATTTATTAAATATAAGATATTTTTACCTTAGCTTACATAATTTCATGTAAAGTTTATATTAAATGTATGATATTAGTTATTTACTTATATAGTTTTAATTTGGATTTTTTTAATAAATTCAATATTTACTCATATATAGATTTTTTTAAAAATTATTTATATTTTTCCATATTTTATTATTTATCTCATTTATAGTAGGACTGAAACAGGTATATATACACATCTCTTTTACATATAAACGAAATAAATAAAAAATTGTGTTATATATTTTCTTGTGTATGTTGTTGTATATATATATTTCATTTCCAGTAACAACGAGGTCAGATATTTGTATAGTATCTCAGTTACTATATAAACAAAATTGTAATGATTAAAATTTTATATCAATATAAGTAGATCAATTATACAATCATACATTTATACTACACCGTCACCAATTTCTCTGATCTCCTTCTTTTCCTCTTCTTCGTACAAATGACCATTAGAGATGGTGTATATCTAAATGCCATAAGGATGGTGAAGACGGGTCTCTTTTGTTTTTACTTGGATTGATGATGAAACTAATGGACAAAGGAAGAGTGTACAAGAAAAAGGACGTGGTGGGGGCACACGAAAAAGATAAAATTTTAGAATTTCGAAAAGAAATTATATAAAAGATTTTTTTTTGAGAAAATTTTATACTTTTCTTCTAAGAGATGCTAAAATGATATTTCTCTCTCTTTTATTTATAAAGGGCCCCGCTACACATACAAGCAAATAACGCATACAATCCTTACAAGTTGGCCCAACTCAGGTTTAATCCACGCGCACTCCCTCCCTTTAAATGGAGCGTCAATTTCACGCGCGTCACTTGAACGATTACGCTTCAAAAAAACCGCTCGTTATGGCTCACTCTTCCTCTTCTCCTTCAAAGATAACACAAATCCTCAAATTTCGAGCAACATTCCAAATTGAAGAGACATTTGAACTCGTCGCGAATAATAGCAGAAACCATCAACAAAATATTATTCAAGATACGTTATTGTTTTACTCATCTTGTACATTTTTCACATTTTTGTTTCTGATTTACAGGTACTATAATATGAAGTGGTGATCAGATAGATTGAAACCCATATATGACGGTCTGCATAGAGATCTGCATAATACACCCAAACACAGACTATAAATACACCTGATAAAAAATTAAATTTACACCTCTGCTGCAGATTTTAACCCAACACTACATGAAAGCCACTTATTGTCCACAAGACCAAAGTTTAGCAGAAAATCATTCCAATTTCTATCAAATGAGTCTTTGCTATGAGAGTTTCATTTTCCCTCTCTGCTACATGTAATCAATTGATTCTTAATCTCGTTTTCCTTTTTATTTGTGCTCCGAACTCTTGTAGAAAAACCTACAACCTTGGTATAGTTCCTGTAAAATTTTCCAGCATCTTCAAGGGTGGTAAAGGTCATTCCAACCTTCGGAACAAACTGGTCATCAACAACAGAGAGGTTGTAGAATACACCATGTCAAAAACTATAAATACACCATGTCAAAACGAAGCTGGAGTTACAAAGAGAAAAACTAACGTCAATGACGAAGAACAAACCAATGAGAAAGGAGAGGAAAAGAACGATCGAAAAATCAGGGGAAGACGCGCGAGAAGAAGAACGATGAAATTTGAAAAGAAAGAAAACAAAGAAGGAAACAAATCTTTTAAATTTGGTAGTTATACAAACGCGGGATCTTTGTATAGCGCGTGTAAGTGACGTAGGAGTTGCAGCGCGTTTTAGTGGATTAGGCGTTAATAAACTTGTAATAGTTACAAGCCCTAATCGCTTGTATACTAAGCTTTTCTCATTTATAAAATGAATATTTTTCTCTCATACAATTTTTAAAAAATCTCCTCTTTAATTAATTTTAAATTTTTTGTGTTAACTAATATTAACTTTATACATTTTTCAAAAAAAATATTTTTACAAAAATACCCTTTAGCAAAAAATTTATTTTTTTGTCATTAAATTTTACTTTCCAAAATACTCTTTAATAAATTATTTTTTATTGATTAAATTGTATTTTTGTCAAAATATTTTTTTTAAATTTTTTAATTATTAAATTATAATTTTACCAAAATTTTTGTTAACAAATATTTTTATATTTTATTATTAATTTTCAGATATCAATATATATTATGTTAACATTAAATAAAAAAATTTCTTGGTAAGATCATTTTTCGCTATCAATATATATTAATTATTATACAGATTAACAATGGTAAGATTTTTTTAGGGATAAGTATTTGTTTTGGTCCCTAAGATTTAGCGTCAAAATCAAATTTGTCTCCAACGTTATTTTGGATTTAAAATAGTCCCAAACGTTTTATTTGTATTAAAATCGTCCTTTAAACTTTTTACGAACAAAAACACCCTTCACCACCACCACCTTTACCACCACTACCACCTCCTTTACTCCCATCAAATACTAATAATCAGATTCAAGAACACAATATTCAACACCAACAATAACACATTATTCAAATTCAGAAACAACAACATCAAATACAACAACAAAATCAACACATAACAACAACGAAATCAGAAAAATAACAAATCGAAATCAGAAAAATAACAAATGAAAATCAGAAGAAACAGAAGTAGAAGCAGACGTAGAAGCGGAAGAAGTAGAAGTCGAATCGGAAGTAGAAGCCGAAAAAGCAAAAGCAGAATCGGAAGAAACAGAAGCAGAATCGGAAGAAGCAGAAGCAGAAGTCAAATCGAAAGCAGAAGCCAAATCGAAAGCTGAAGCTGAAGTAGAAGCCGAAGTAGCAGCCGAAGCAGAAGCAGTGAGGTGCAGCGGCGACGAAGACAGTAACAATGCGGCAGTGGCGAAACGCGACGAAGAGTTCTCTACCTGGCAATGGCAGTAGCCGGTACCGTCTCCCCTTTTCCCTCTCCTCTGTTCCTTTCCCCTTCCTTTCTCCCCAGACGCTCTTTCCTTTTTTATTTTATAATTTTTTTATCAGGGATAGTTTAATAATAAATTAAATATTTTATTGAAACTGACGATTTCAATGCAAAATAAAACGTTATGGACGATTTTAAATCCAAAATAACGTTGGGGACGAATTTAGTTTTGATCCTAAATCTTAGGGACCTAAATAATATTTATCCCATTTTTCATTTAATATTAAAACAATATATATTGATATAAAAAAATTAATAATAAAATGTAAAAATAATTGTTAAAAAAATTTTGGTAAAATCACAATTTAATAATTAAAAAACTTTTGAAGGGTATCTTAGAAAGAATAATTTAATTATTAAATTCTTTTTAAAAATATTTCTGTAAAAATATAATTTAATCAATAAAAAAATAATTTATTAAATAGTATTTTGGTAAGTAAAATTTAAGGGTAATTTACCTAATTAAATAAATTGTGTGAATCGTTTACCTGTATACACAAAACAGAAACTTCTTCTTACGTGCATATCAATTTCATTTTTATGTAAACCGTGGGAGCTAACCACGGTTTCTAGTTTCAACGTAAACCGTTGGAGGCTAGGAAGGTTTATGGTTGGAAGGGATTGGGCATAATCCGTGGCTACCTACCAGAAAGAAAAAAACTTAGGCATAAACCGTGGTTGCTTCCCATGGTTTATGAAGAGGAGGCCTTGAACGTAAACCATTATTCCAACTCTCATTTTTGTTTATCACTTTAATCCATAACTACCATTGTGTTAACTTTTGAGTTATTAAAAATTTGCTAAAAGAACTTTTTTTTTCTTCTTTGATTTAGATATCTAGATGTATACCTATTATATAGATCTTTATTATTTTTCAGACTTATTTGTTAAGTCATATTTTATTGCTTTCAGACAAAATTTAAGATATCAAATATTCAGATTTTTTGTTAATCAAATTATAAAATTTGCCAACAATTATAAAAAAATAATGTCAAATATTTTATATCTTCTTAAAAGAGTAATATTATATGGACACTACTATTTTAACTACTATTAATATATACAATTGAATATAAAAATATTATATTATTGTTGAATATTTTCTCTATTCTTTAACACTTATTTGTAATAATTCTTAATATTTCTCTAGATCTAATATGTCAACTTCTATATCTCTAACTAATAAAATTATTAAGATTTTCTTAAAATTTCATTTAATTTCAAAACAAAATTGTAATTTTATATTTTTTATTTTTTTCTAATATTTTTAGGAAATTAATTTTTATGTTTTTTAAATTATAAATTTGAGATAAAAAATAAAAGTTTTAATAAATAATAAATTAGATATAAAAATTTAAATTTAAAGAACGATTTTTCTTGCATAATTTTAATTTGTTAATTTTTTTAATTTTATATTTAATATGTTAAATCATATTTTGTTCTATTATTTTTTTAAAAAAAATTATTTTCATTTTCATTATTTTTTACTATTCTCCATACACATATTTATTATTATTTTTTTTAATTAAGTAAAATAAAGATAAGTAGAGAGTACTACATGTACTCCATAGAACAGAGAAAAAGACAGCATGAGTAGAAGTTATGTGTAGAATAAAAAAATAACTGTACAAAGAACAAATAAAATTAACTTATAATTACATTTTTTTTACTAAATTTTAAGACGACAATTATATTAAACTCTATTTATCAAGAAGATTGAGATGGAAAAATGGAAATTAGACACCAAACTCTCCTATTCACTTTATATATTGTTATAGATTGTTATTGTTAGTAGAATTATTCCTGTTGGTATTATTGTTATTTCTATTGTAACATTAATCTCTTCACCAGTTCGAATCTCACTCACATACATATAGAATTTTTCTTCTCATAAACCGTTGCAGCTAATAAAGGTTTATGCCTACTCAAACTTCTTCATAAACCGTTGCTGCTTATCATGTTTTATGTGCATTTGCCTCTCTTAGTAAACCGTAATAGCTTGCCACGGTTTATGATACATTCCATTTACAAGTAAACCGTGTCTAGTAGCCACGGTTTATGTATTAAATTGAAACCGTGGTTGGCTCCCATGGTTTACATAAACATAAAAATACACATGCACGTAAGAAGTTTTTGTTTTGTGTATATAGGTAAAAGATTCACTCAATTTATTTAATTAGGTAGATTGCCTAAAATTTAATGACAAAAAAATAAAATTTTTGTTAAAGGATATTTTTGTAAAAATAATTTTTTTTAAAAAAATAGATAAAGTTAACATTAGTTAACACAAAAAAAAATAAAATGAATTAAAGAGAATATTTTTTAATAATTACAAAGAGAAGAAGGTATATTTTATAAATAGAGAAGAAAAAAATATTATTTTAATATCTTTTAGAGGAGAAAAAAGTAGATTTTTTTTTTGTTTTTCATTGCTATTTGAACACACAAAAACGCATCACAACATTATTATTATTATTATTATTATTATTATTATTATTATTATTATTATTATTATCAACTGTCTCTATCTCGTTTCGAATCACTGTCTCTACATTGTTATATTTTTTTGTCCACATACAACTTACTATGCAAATACAACCTGATCATTCATAATAGGATGGTAGCATTATTATGTGTTAGGTTGTGTATCTAATCCCTTGTGGGATATGCACTATATTAATACTCCATTCTTTTTTCAGGAAAGTGAATTTGACTACTCCCAACAATATCACAACATTCACTCATATTACATATTCACACACTCAATATTAAAATTGTCATCCACGGTTAGCCACAGTCAAGCTTCGAATCCGAACACACGTATTGAAGAAAAAGTTCATAATCACTAGATTAAGATCTTGCTTGCCAGTTGCCACTATATTAATACTCTAGTTTCTCCAAGAAATCATAATTGGGCCACATTTGGTTTTGAAGCACTAGTCACACCTTGCGTTATTTCAACCTAGTAACATGAAAAAATAGTGACTGGAATAAATACTTAATATCTAAGTGAATAAGTAAAAAATATTGGTCAGTGTAATTAGAAGAACATAAAGAGAAGTGTTTAGTTACAAAATTTGGAGTGAAATAACATCAATTGAGATGAACCATGAACCATCATCGAACCGACAAGTTAACCTTTTTTTTTGTCTTCAACCGGTTAGTATTATTATTGGTAAAAGAGTTTATTGTTTGAGTGAACTACCAATCCGGTTCTTGTCTATTTTTTCGAATGACAATGCGATCCCTTACGAAAAAAACAATCTACTTCGGCCCTTGTTCCTTACTTCTGTGACACAATGCGGTTCCTGCGAATGTTTCTTTGTCAACTTCAAACGAAAAATGCTGACCTATCACAATAAAAACGTTGCCGTTTTTCCTGTCCTCTTCTTCTCATACGTTGCCCTCTCATCAATTTATAACTCATTTACTCATATTCATGGATGAACATCATGATCCTTCAGAAACTAACAACAATAATCACAATCTGAATCTGAAAACTATGCCAATTGTCAAACATCATCGGAATCGGAACAACAAAGCAATGCTTGGAAATGGCACGTGGCTGAAAAGGAACGCATTAACAATCTTGCCGCCTCTTCCTGTCTCATCGGAGCACCCTCTTTCTCCACAGCACTGTACCCACGATCTCATCATACCCACCCCAGCCACCCGCCACGAAAGGACACATGCGACGCATTGGTAGTCTCCAAAGCCGCAATCTTTAACTTCTTATCATCAATGACCGTACCATGTTCATCGTTGCGGTTCATTCGGGTTCGGGTTGTGAGCCTCAACCCATTGTTTTGGGATTCCAAGAGAAAAGGAGAACCTTGGGAAGAAGTCGGAGAGGGGGTGAATTAGTCATTGTTGACGGAGGTTATAAGGATTTGGATGTTCTCTGAGTCGCAGAGCTCCTGCACTGGCGGCAGTGGCCGCAGGGTGTGGCAGAGACGACGAAGGAGGTAAGGAAGCTCTCGCCGGTGAGGAGGAGGTTGGTTACGAGGAACTATTCGGCATAGACGTATGAGAGGAAGAGGATAACTAACCCCCTGACCATTTTGAGGTGTACACGTATACAGCAAACATCCATCTCAGCAAGGAGAGGTGCCAGCACACATGGTTATTATGACAGGTCAGCATTTTTCGTTCGGAGTTGATGAAAAAACCCCACAGGGATCGCGTTGTATCACAGAAGTAACTGACAAGGGCCAAAGTGGATTTTTTTTCGTGAGGGGTTGCATTGTCATTCGAAAAAATGGACAAGGACTGAGTCGGTAATTCACTCTTATTGTTTTTGCTCAATTAGTTGGTTGTGCAAGTAAATTTATTTCTTTTTTTTCTGGTCTTGACATTTATTTCTTTTAATGACTAAATAAAGGAAAATCAATTTATTTTGCCATAGTTATCAAAACCAACTCAATCTAGTCAGTTAAATTGAAAATCTGGTCACTCGGTTTTCTAGCCGAATCAAATCATTCGTTGGACCGTCCAAACATCATACCCACCAAAAATCGGGTCGATTCGGTCAGTGCTCAGTGAAATTGGTGACCCAGAGAGTTTATATAACCCGAATCAAGTCATGTTTAAATTTTTTAATTTAAAAATAAAAATCGAAAACGGCGTCCTTTCCAGGTAAACTCCTCTTGGTGTCCTAATTTGATGCTGAGCGCTTAGTGTCTCTCTTCTCTCTCGTCTCTTTCTCGTCACTCTCTCTTTCAAGCTCAAGCTCTGTCACAGTCACATATATTTTATTGTGGCTCTCGCGCTTAAGCTCTCTAGTCTCCGATCTCTTTCACTATCTCAATCTCGCACCTGGTCGTCATTGTCGCTCTCTGTATCATCACCGTCTCGCACCAAATCGCGCACCTTCTCTGCAATCATCATCACGGGAGGCAGAAGTAGTAGGTTTCGGGGCTGATCATTGTCATCGCTCTTTGTCTCGCACTTAGATGCGCACCTTTCCTGCGCTCGTCGCTGCTGACAGTAGAAGTAGCAGGTCCCGGTGCTGGTTGCCGTTGTCATCTTCCTATTTCGAGCCTCGCCGTGAGCTTCCTTTGCACAACCAGAAGCTGGTATCCGGTTTGGTGTGTTCCAACAAATTTTTCTGTTCTTTCTGTTTTAATTTGGTTGCTGTAATTCATTATTGCACTTTAATTTTGTTGCTAAATGTTAAATGTATTGCTAAAATTTGTTACTAATTATCATCGTTGAACCTTGAATTTGTTGCTGTCTTACTAAAATAATCACTTAAATTAAATTTTTTGTCGTTAAAAATCATCACTAAGTTGAATTTGTTATTGATTATTATCAGTGAACCTTGAATCGTTATTATCTTGCTAAAATAATTACTTTGTTAAATTCTTTTATTATAAAAAATTATCAATGAGTTGAATTTGTTATTGTAAGAATGGATTTGAATTTCGTTTTTAGTTAGTTTGTTAATCATGAGAAAAATGTTGATTAAGTTCTAAATTTATCTTATACATATAGATGTCGACTTTCAGAAAATTTTTTATATTAGTGACTAATTTATTATCTTTTTGTATATTATTAGTTATATCTAATACTCGATACTTGATTGTTATTAATAAATTTATGAAGACATATATTTGATTTTAATTTTATTTTTATAATTTTATATTTTTATTTAAGTTGCTTTCGTCAATAGTTTTATTGAATTGACGAGTTCTGGCCAAAAACTTTTTGACAAGTTCCATTACAAATGGGTTTATAAAAACATTTAACCCAAAGATATTATTACCTACCACTCTAAACTCTTATCATTCCCCTACTCGTGTGGCTCTCAATTGGGCTAGCCCGACTCGTTTAAGTTTACAGGTTAAACGAGCCAAGTCTATCCTGTACCAATTATTTTTGTGCCTATAATTTAAAGACCACCTGTTCAGTCCCAGCATAATAAGAAATGAGTTGTACAAAATATTATGAGGAAAAAATTCTATTGTGATAAAAAAAACGCATAAACACCAACTTTGTTTAAATCAATATTGGACTAGTCACAAAAAACTATAGATATTGGACTATTGATTAAGGCTTTTTTTTATCTTTTCGGTTGCATTAGATCTTAAGTTAGAATTGGATTGAACTAACTTTTGAAGATACAATTTACTAAAAAAATAAACGGATTATCCGTTGAGTCCCAAAATGCTTGTTCATCCTGCTTTTTTCGGGTTAATTAAATTGAGCCCGTTTAATTTCTCGTTTTACAGGTTTAATTCTATAGACAAAAATTCATTTGTTTTAAGTCGGGTAAACAAATTGATCCGACGTATTTAGTCTATTTTTTGTACTTATATATGATTGGATAATAAAGTTAATAAATAAATAAAATGGTGTAAAATGGAAATTTAACCGTAAGCAAAATGAAAGTTCCTAAAGTAGTTGAATATGTTTTTTTTTTCCTAGTGGCATAACTGTTTACATCAATATGTTATGTTAATATGTCGTTAATGGAAGACATTCGATAAACTAACTTAGGTAACGCAGTGAAAATTAAGAATCTAGGCAATTGGAAACTTTTTGCCCAATTCAATGATATGGTAAAAATTCCGGACCATTTAAAGCTTAACTCGATGAATTATTCGCATAGTTTTTTTAAGGGTAAACTATAAAAAATACATTCAAATTATTTTGGTGTTAATAAAAATATTTTCAAATTTTGTTATCGATAAAAATATTTTTAAATAATTTAAAAATATGCTAAAAATGTCTGACCATAATCAAAGATTTACTCCATTAATAGAAAAATATTGTCAAATCAAATCACTCTTTCATTAATGTAGAACATCTCAATTCACGAATGTGTAATTTTGTCATATTTTAAAATGATTTAAAGATATTTTTATTGGTAACAAAATTTAAAAGCATTTTTTCTGCAATATAATTTGGGTGCATTTTTAAAAGTTTACTCTTTTTTTATTTAGTACCAATAGCTACTTTGGAATTTGCTTGAACAACAACAACAAATTAAGGCCAATAGAAAGAGGGATCTTGGCAAAAAATCGTTGGTGGGTTAGGAATAAATTTGAAGATTCATTTCCTTTTATATTGTTCGTAGAAGTTGTATAAACTTATTGCATATTTATTTGCATTCCATATAAAAATGCTTCCTATAAATCATGTGACCCTACATGCAATTAAAGTAGATATATAATTCCTGAAACATAAATTGTTCTCTTGAAATGGTAATGACAACACACAACTGTATGAACATTTATTTATCAACATGAACTAATCTTATGATCAAGCAGTAATTTCTACATACTTTGGGGGAAAAAGAAGACTACTTAACTGCTATCATTTCGGTAGTACTGTATCTAGCATAACAAATCAAGATATAGTTTAATTTACAAAAAGGAATTAGAAAACAATATACATTAATGCTAAAACGCTCTCAGTAACAACCTCCAAAGGGGTGATGAATGTAAAATATAAATGAGGGAAAAAATGGTGAAGGGAGAAAAAGACACTTCTCCCATTACTCTACTCTGTCTTCGTTCGTCTTCAGTTTCAATTGTAGCAAGTTAATTTCGTTAATTGAAAAAAATTTACATAGTTATCTTGTAGTGTATCCAAGGACGTCTTAGTCTTCCAACGTGTCAGCTTCCAAGCATGGATCTGGTAAACTAAAGTCAATGTAAATTGATGGCAGATTGAAGTCTTCAAGCATGGTGGGAGCCGGTAGGAATGATATATTGACTGCAAAACAGTATATAGACGCAGTTATGAGATGTTTTTCGTAATCGATTTCATAGTTGAAGATCAAAACCAAGTTGGAGCCAGTATAAACCCAAAGAAACTAGTTAATTTCCAAAACAGAAAATTATATTGCTATCTCCCTTTTTCAAAAATTGAAAGGTGATATGTTTACTACTTATTTCCCTTACCTATAAAATGTTCATCATCTACCTCTCCTAGAACAACCAATGTTTCCTCCTTGGTGGTTGAGGCGGTGGTGCAGCTGCGAAAAAGATACGGAAAGAAATCAGCAATACATTTATTTTATTCAATACCCAACAGAATTTAAACTTCATATCCGAAGAAGGACAAGATTGTAAGGGAGAAAACCTTGAATTGAATAGAGTGAGTTGTAATGAACCTCAGACCAAAAGCTTAACCACAACTCTGCATCATTAAAAAATGAAGGGAAATAAATAAATAAGAGGATACTCCAATTGACAATGTCAACATAAAATGTCAAGAAGTTTTTAAAGTTCATGTTCAAATAACATCTTGAGGATGCAAGTGTTCGTTTGTTCCAGTTGAATTTCATAATTCACATGAAGGTCTGCAAATTCTCATGTTTGTTCTTTCTGTATCTAATCTTGGTATTTTTGTTTATTTATTTATTTATTCTGCAATTCTGTCCCACATCATTGAAAAATGTAAACTGGTTTTGGAACTATATGTTACTAGATTTAAAATAATTTTAGAGAGGGCCATTTACAACAATTCTAACGCACTTCCCTGAAACTATGTATTAGAAAATTTGAAAAAGTTTTAGGCTAATTTCATCTCGGTTAAGATCTTGATGTACATATTCCTGTAAACTCCTAACCAATTAAAGTTATTGAGGTGAACAATAATGATGACAATCGTACCGCGTTTCGGTGCTTGGTGCAAAGGCATAATTTCAATGAAACAAGTGTCTCTGAATGAAGTCAAAAGGCATATTTTTGCTGCAAACTGCAATCAAGATAAAGATAAGAAACAATATATTGCATGTTAACATTAATATGCAAGAAATGTGAACATATCTAATAATTCAACAAAAATAAGAAGCACAATTAGTCCAACTATTTGAAGCAACCACAGAAGAGAAACTTGAAAAAGTAACTTTTAATATCTGTTAAGAGATATATCCACATATTCTACCGAGTTAAATGTCACTTTTTTGTCAATGAGGTTCATGATAAATGCATTTTGACCAAATCAGCACATGGTTCTGAGTATGCAATCATTTAGTAAATTTTTATTCAAATCTAGTAATTCATATGCATACTCATTTCATTTCTTTAGAAACCAATATATGGTTTACAATCTAAATGACATATATGCATAAATAAGATCTACCAACCTATAAAGCAGATTACAGAAGTAGTTTTTTCAATTCATAGAACAGATAAACCAAATTCACATTAACTAGACAAGTCCTCCACAAAAAGGGGGATATATACAAATTAATAATTTAAGGGACTAGCCATTGACCCCGAAGAAGGAATCTCAGGCATAATAACGTTTGAAGTTATTTAATTCCATGCAGATGTATCATTTAGTTAGCTACTGCCAGCAACAGTTAATCATAGATGCAACTGTGCCATCACAAACTATAAAAATTAATTCATGCATAAAACTCAATCATCACAATTAGCAAAAATTATTTCAATACCAAAATTATAAAATAAAAAGAGGTATTAAAGTCTGGTACACAAGCATCCCGCATAATGCAGGGTCCAAGCAAGGGGCATGCTCAAAGAAGAAAGGGAAAAGGATAAATTAACAATCAGTTGACAATTACAACGAATAGTTTGTTCCAAAGATACCTACTTTGCAATTTTCTTGCAATATTTTTTATACTTCATCGGTACATAGCATTCATACAGGGAACGGTGACCTTTTAGCTGGCAAAGAAAACCATTATGCAAATTAGCATCTAAAACCATCAATGTCTATTATTCAATACAACTAATAGATTGCAACATTTTATCATTTATCATTTGACCATCTAACAATTTTATTTATTACAACGCGTAGTTTGTCTACTTCTCTTGAAGACCATATTTACTCTATCAATAGTTAATATTTAGTTATTGCAGGCGACCTTGGTAAGCAAATAAATACTTATCTCAGACATTTAAGAAAGAATTAAAATCTACTACAATCCATACTCCCATCCCACCAGCCAATTTGAGAACACACTCATCATGTATTCATTCATATGTACCTGTTTTACAATATCTTTTCGAACATGCTTGTGATGTTCAGGTGACCTAAAGAGCTGATCCGAAAGTGCACGGAACTGCAACGTAGGTAAAATAATCAAATATAAGTTCAAAAATGTAATGCTTGCAAACTGTTGTTGTAATACACTAATATCATACCTGACAGTTCCCATCTCCAGAGACTTTAACTTCACAAAGACCATAGATCTGCAACCTTTGAAAATGGAAAAGAGAGAGTGAATGATGAAAAGGTATACAATTAAGAAAAGGTATACCTAAGTTAATATTCATTGGAACAAACTACTTTATTTTTCAATTAAGAAAAGGTATACAATATATTTGGAAGCCTATTGATGCTACATACCTCTGAAGAAGACGCTGATGATCCATACTGGCATCACTTGTGTTTGGGATGAAATTGTTTATCCGGGGCACATGCTGAAATTTTAAGACGGAAAGGTGAAAAATTCAGAAAAAATAAATATTCAGATATTTCAACCTCCAATATTCAGATATGGTCAAAAGCAGTAGCCATTCAAGGAGAGCCTACTTCAATACGACTGATAATGCACAAGATGCAAACCACAGAATAAAATCAACATACCAAAACATGATTCTTTTGAAGTGTTAAATTACTCTCCTCCAATGTAGTTAAGTGATGTAACTATAACCAATTAGATGCATAATTTTATAATGTATCAGTTGATTATGACCATACCATAATTAGTCCAAAAATATTCAGTAGTTTTTATCAGACTATTTAAGGAACAATAGAAGAGCAAGAACTCTTACCGGAACAGGTGCCAAGCTGGAAAGACGTCTACCAACTTCACCATCTAATTTGGCATACTCTTCGGACAACACGAGAGCTATCATCCGGTCATCCTCAACATCTTGCGGACTGCTTAGTGACGTCGAACTGGAACTTTCACCCCAATACTGAATTCCATTCATCATATTCTGACCTCACAACCACTGCTTCAAACAAACTTTTATTACCAACCCACAGCAACAAAGCCTGAAAAATAATTGAAATTACTGTCATTAGAATCTCAAATAGGAAAATGCATCTATCAAACATGTTTTCACAGTTTTAGTCATCATAGGCTTAGAGCATGAGTACAACAAAAGTTGTACGTGCCGCACAACCAAGAAATTATTAGTCAGCTAAAAAGAGTGGAATGCAAAAGTAAAAGGTAAAGATCATCAGAATCTTCTGGAGTAGTAGTAAGACCATAAAAATTTGAATGGGCCAATCAGTTCAACGATTCAAATATGATAGCATTATGACATGGAAAAAGACCTAAATTGAGAATCACATAAAGCTTCAATTGAAATAAATAAATAAATCTTTGGTGAATAAATTACACTTTTTTTTATATATTGGGTTGATAATGGTATTTTACTGGATTATAGATTGTTGGGTGTTATTCTCAAATATGGTCTCGTTTAATTTGGAGTACAGAAATAAGAGGGTTCGATTTTTGGGAGTACAGAAATCAGATGGTTAGATTTATAAAATCGGACCATTCAATTTCTGGATTACAAAAATCGAACCTTTTGATTTCTGAAATTGGACTGTCTTTCAAAAAGAATAAAAAAAATTTGAGGTACACAAATCGGACCCTTCCATGGTATAAAAAAATACCAAAAATTACAATATTTAAGTTCATCACTCATCTCACTTCCGAAGAGAAAAAAAAAGTTAAATTATGCTTGAACATTAAGCTACCACAAGACATAAGCTTAGTTACGATGATAAATTATTAATCATTAGTCAGTAGAATAAAAAGGGGATTAAATTGAATCTTCTGATAAAGCCTTTCAGCTAATCAATTAATAAGAGTCGGCTTCTCAGATATACACAATAATTAGATCGTTGTTTTAATCAAAACCAAATGAAGGTTAATTCATTGCAAAACAATGGCGGATAATCAACACAATCCAATGCTATGAAATAGACAGAAACACAAAAAATAAAAAGGAAGAAGAAAATACCTGCAGTTGAATGGGTAAATATGAAATGAATGAATGGGTTTGGGTTTAAGAAAAAGAAGGAAGAAGAGAAGAAATTGGGTATAAATAGAGAGAGTTTAAGAATGGCGGTTTGTGAGATTTGGGAAAATCAAGAAGGAAATCGGGAAAGGGGAACGAGGTTGTAACAGACACAACGATCAAGCTAAGAAAGATTGCCTCTGATTTTCATATTGGATTTCTTTCCCTTTCAATTCTGGGAAAGAAAAAATGAATCTTTCCCTTTTTATTTATTTATTTATTTTTTGTTATAACTAACTTGTGAATCTGTTCGATTTTTATATAATGTAGTTTAATTTAATTTGAGTTTAATTTAAATTTTAAATACAGGTTTCCGCGTTAATGACTTAGATGATATATGATGATGATGTTTTTGTTTATGGCTGAACAGATTATTTAATTTAAAAAAATTTAAGCTGTCAAAAACTCAATTGAGATTAGAAATAATAAGATCCTATTTTGCAAAGATTTTTTCTTTTTAATAAATGTTCCTTAGTAAAAAAAACCCCGTTACACATATAAGTCTTTTTGACTTACAAGTTTTATAAGTTAGTACAAGCTCAACAAAAAACACGCATTACACTCTCACATTCAAGAGTAAATAAACGCACGTTATTCAACCACTTCTTGTTTCCAAAGCGCGCTACTCATCATGCATTATAAATGACTCTTCTTCTTCTTCCTCCATGAAAATGAGTTTCTTGCCAAATTTGAAAATAATAGAACTTCAAAAATACACTCAAACGATTACAGAAATATATCCAAACGGTTACAGAAATTCACTCAAACGATTATAGAAATACATCCAAAGGATTACAGAAATACTGCCAAAGAATTACAAAAACTACACCTAAAGGATTTAAGAAATATACCCAAAATTCGTTAAGTACACCTTATGCATAATTCAGAACTCTTTCTCTTTATTCTCCTTATCTTCTGCTGCTTCTTTTTCTTAAAAAACGATTTCAGAATTTGATGTCAAAAAACAATGGAAATCGAGAATAACGAAGAAAGAAAACAGAGAGAAAAGCACGTAAATGAAGAAGGAAAAAGAAAATGTAAGAAACGAAAGAAAAGAAGAAGAAGAAGAAAAAGAAGAAGAAGGTGCAGTGAAAACGTGCAGTAACGGTTGAAGAAGGAGAAAGAGAAGGCAAGAAACGAAAGAAAAGAAGAAGAAGAAGAAGAGAAGAAAGAGGAAGAAGAACGTGCAGCAAGAAGAAGAAGAAGGTGCAGTGAAAATGTGCAGTAATGGTTGAAGAAGGAGAAAGAGAAGGCAAGAAACGAAAGAAAAGAAGAAGAAGAAGAGGAAGAAGAACGTGCGCAAGAAGAAAAAGAAGAATATGCACTTGTAAAGACTTGTATAAAAAAACGCTTATATGTGAAGAATTTTTCGTTAAAAAAACTGATGCAATTAAATGAGTGTGTAAATTAATTTACATTATCAATACAATTAAATTAAATTCTTTAATTCATAAAATGATAATAATAATAATAATAATAATAATAATAATAATAATAATAATAATAATAATAATAATAATAATAAATAAGTTATAATTTAAATGATATATTCTTTTTATCCTCACATAAAAGGTTGCGAATTCGAATTTTTTTATCTTTAATTTAAAAATAATAATAATAATAATAATGTAAAACAAGAAAATATGTTTCTTTTTTTCACTAACAATGTAAACCATATTTAATTAATTTGAATGAAACAACGATCAAGTTTCATTATTTTGACGAAGATAAGATTATAATATATATTATCATTATCTTTTATCTTTTATATGATGTAATGGTAGTTTAGTGAAAATACGAGTCATAAGGAGTTATCCACACGGTTGGATATTTATCAATTATCACTCATATCTCGGAACTTAAAATTCTTTCGCCTAATCTTTAGTATCAAAATCGTTATCTTTTGTAAATTTGGTGTTTTGAAAAATCTAAGCCAAATGTTAATATTGTAATGTCAATGTAACCAAAAAAAAAAATTTGTAATGTCAATATAAATTTATATATTTTGATAAATTTAAATTTCATATATTATAATATTAATAAAATATTTGATTTAATTATTTATCACGTTAAATATCATAAAAAAAAAAGAAAGTGGCTGTTGCTATAATTTTTTGTGACTAATGCTACACGTTATCTAATTAATTTTAGCTTAAAATAATATTTGTTTAATACTAACAACTCATATTTTATGTTATAACTCCATAAAAAAAAAGTAATAAATTGAAAATCGTCGAACGATATTTGTTATTGCAAATATTTATCTCAAACACAACTATTTATCTTAAGCATGATAAATATATCTAAATAGCATTAAGATAAACTTGTGTTGTTTAATTTAAAGTGTATTTTTTTCACATTATTACTAAATACATGATAAATACATTAAATTTTAAATTTTATATTTTTTAATAAAGCTTTTTAATTAATAACCTTAATATAAACACGTATTAACTAAACAATAAAATGGATGTAACATTAACTATAAATACAGTGACAATAGTCTCTCCCAAAAGAAATTAAATAAATTAAAGAGAAAAAAGGGACGAGGTGGAGAGTGGTAGTTGGCAGAGGAAAACGATGCTCAGTTGGACTAATTAACAACAATGAATTGAGAAATGAGATTACGCGGTTTTACCCTCAAGAGAGAACAACAACCCAATTAACAAAAGAATAAAAAATATCTTAAAAACTCTAAACACGTTATAAACACAATAGATTTGAGTCTTCTATATTTGTGAGAGAATTGTATATAGACAATTTGTAAATATCTTCGTAAAACCATTTTGGTAGGATGAAAATTTAAATACAGTTATTCTTATTTAAAGTTGATAATTAAAAATTGTTAAATAATTTTATAGGTTTAACTAAATTATAATAAAATTTTATATTTAAGTTATTTAATTAATTAAGTCTAATCAAGTTGGTATAACTTGATTCAGTTTTACGCGCCACTATTTTTAACAATCTTTTAACTTAACGCGCGACTATGTATAATTACGTTTTTTATGCAAATTTTTTTTTTAACTCTCAATGTTTTTTGCGTTTTTTATATTTTTTTCCCGTATTTTTTGTCTATATTCTCTTTGTTTTTTGCGTTCTCTTCGTTCATGATCAATGCTCTTTGATTTGATTTGAAGATTTAGATAAAAAAATTTAAAATTAAGATGTAAAATCAAGTTTAAATATGTATTTTGTTTTCGAAGACAATGAATGATGTAAGTTCACATTGTGAGTTGAACTAGGATAAATTAAATTATTGTTTTGAAACGAAACAAATGGATAAGGTTTGGTTCGAACCTCGTTAATGTAGTTCGTTAGTAGTTGATACTGGTGTAGTTGTTTTCTCTACAAGTTAAATAATTTTGTTTTTCTATGTCAAAATTAGCGTTCATAGTTGAAGATTTGAATATGAATGGAATGTTAAAATTTTGAATTATGTTTTCGATGAATTTATTTATGTTACATTTAATTGTAGTTTCGGTGCATTTTAAAACATATTTTGGTGTAATATATAATTGTTTTCGGTGTTGTACTTATAAGTTTTCGATATTTTTTGTGTCCGTTTGTTCTAAATGTTTGGTTGACTTTTAACACATTTGAAGAAAAAGATGCTGCTATTTTTTTCTCTTCTTTTTTCATCATTTTTCTCTTTCGTTATTGTTATTGTCATCATCGTTGTCTTCTTTTTATATGTATAGCAGTTCAAATGCAAAATGCTCCAAAATTTCTTAATGGACACGCAAACAAATTCATTTTAAAATAAGTTCAGGTCACAAGTATACCTTATTTAAATCCAGAATGCATCGCATACGACACACAAATAAACTCAGTTTAAAACAAGTTCACACCAAAATTGTACCTTATTAAAATTCAGAATACACCGAAATTACTTAATGATAACTCAAAACTCCTCCTCTTCTTCTTCTTTTATTCATTTTTTTTCTTATTTTACTTTCTCATTATTCTCTTAACAAAAATAAAAACAAAAAAATCAAACGAAGAAGAAAAGAAACCCATAATGATACAAAATCACTAAAAAGATAAAGGAGGAGGAAAAGAAAAAAAACGCAACAACAACAATAAAAGAACAACGATGAGAAGAAAACACGCGAAAAATAAGAAAGAACACGAACAAAAAGGAACTCAAAGAAAAAGGATGAGGAACAAGAAGAAGAAAGAGAAAATGAAGAAGGATGAGAAACGCAAAGAAGAAGGCGAAAAAAAAGGAGAAGGAGAGAAATGCGAGAACTGTTTCACGTGGTTGATAGGGATTATAATACCACCCAAACCCGCGGGTATCCACCCCGCCCCTACC
>NC_029777.3:90990211-90991523 GCF_000817695.3 Arachis duranensis
CATAACAAAATATTTATTAAATTATTTATTTATATAGAATATATATAAAAATATAAAATAAATAAAATAATACATATATTTATATATAAATATATAATAATTAATTTAGCAGTTAATATATTGCAATTTATTAAAAGAATATAACACATCAACACCCAAGTTGTGGGGTGACACGGTGAAGGTGATAGCAACGGGCAGGGTCAGACAAAGCATGGGTTGCATTACTGCTGAGCCACTCTCAACGCCCATGAAGCCCTTCTTTTGTTCTTTTCTTACTCTCAACTTTCCTTTTCTTTCTCTTATTTTATGTTCTTTAGTTACCAATGAGGTTCCATTGTTTAGAAGTTCTATTGTTCCTGTTGCATGAAAATGAAATATGAAATATCATTGCCTTGTTTTTTATTTCTTCGTATTCTGCAGGTATCTATTGTTCCTTCTTTTGTCGGTGACTACCTATCTACCTCTATGCTCTTCAACTCAGACCAATTCTATATTTTCGTCTAAAAATTGTTTTCCCCCCTAGATATTTCATAGGTAAACCATATTTATTTTTCTTTTTTTGGACATAAGGTAAACAAAATTTTTTTGGTCATACAAACAATATTTGTTTATGATACAAATTTTTATGTTATGTCTCTACCAAAAAAAGTTTTGTTATTTTTGTGGTCGTTTCTGGTGAATTTGAGTACCTTTTGTTCTCTTGTAAAACTCCATCACTTCTTTTGGTTATGTCACAAGACTGATTTTTTTTTGGGACCGAGACAAGACTGTGATTGGAAATGCATTTTAGAACGATATGGATCATATATGCACTGGCCTATTTTCATTTATCAAGGCCCAAATAAGAAAGAAGCAAGCATGTTGGCCCAAACTAAATAAACGGCCTGAATTCATTTAACAAATATATATAGACAAGCTAAAAAGTAGGGGTCCCAACATGCACCCTACCCGTGAATATTCAACCCAACTCAATTCGATTGGGTAGGGTGTGGGTAGGATTCTCATACGGGTTCGAGATCAACCCACACCATATATATGTGTATGTTATATATTTATATAAAAAATATGTTTCTAGTGGATGTTGAACCAAAAACCTCTCACTAAATACAAAAAATCGTTAACCACTAAGAGAAAATCATTAATTAATAATTTAATATATTTTTTACATATAAATCAGTTCTATTTTAAATTATTATCAACTTATATAATAATGTTACATCTTTTTAGTAACTCGCGAGTAGGATTGGATACCCGTGGGTTAGGAACGGGTTGGGTTAGGGTTGGATCCAAACCCTACCATACTCATCCATTT
>NC_029777.3:90992383-91016095 GCF_000817695.3 Arachis duranensis
AAGGGGCGGACTAGCATTTTGAACCTATTTTAGTTGGCGGGACGGGCCGGTCCGCCTCGTTTATGGGGCGGGCCTAGACAAGGTGGGGCGGGCCGGCCCGCTTTGCCACCCCTACCAGCCACCACACTTCAACCCTAATTTCACTTCCAAGTTCCAATCTTCATCCAACTCCAATGAAGGCCACCGTCCCTCCCAGTCTAGCACAATCGACGTTGCATCAGAGCTGCTGTCACTGAGCAGAAGGACCTCTAACGGGTGGAAGGAAGTCACTGTCGTCGCAGATTGAAGCTGCTGTCAGCGGCGTCGTCGTTTGGTCGTCTGAACTCCGAAGCTTCCGTGATCGGCGTCATCTGCTCGTATGGTCATTAGAAGCTTCTCTGTCAATGTCGTCGGGTATCTGTTTTGTCACTGTGACCTAGACGCCTTCTCTGTTCTCTGCCGCGGTGAATTGTACTGGTTTTTCAACTAATTTTTTTATTATATTAACGAACTATATGAATTGATACAGAGTTCTTTATTTGGTTAATTATATGGATTGATGCAGAATTTTTTATGTAATGACTGTTGTATGTAATTCAATTTTGGATTATTTGGTTAATTAATATTTGGTTAATTATATGTAATGGCTACTGTATGTAATTCAATGTTGGATTTTGAATTTTGTTGTAATTGTTGTAATTGCTGCTGTATGTAATTCACTAATTTGTAATGGCTGCTATGTATGTAATTCTTTGAATTTTACTGTAATTATTATAATGGTTGCTGTATATAATTCACTAATTTGTAATTTATATATTGTATATAATTTAGATGGAACAAGCACAAAGTGATCAACAACCACAAGATAATGCTGTCCAATAATTTCAAACAGGCTCTTCTTGAGGAAAATCTGACCCAGCTTGAAAATATTTCACTGTGAAGTATGACAAAAATCACAAGGCGCAATATACATGCATCTTTTGTTTGAATACTTATAATGGAGGGGGTATATATAGAATGAAATATCACCTTGCGAAAATTCCTGAATAAATTAAAGTATGTAACAAAGTTACTGAAGAGGTTGAACTTCAATTCAAAAGGCTTTTGATGAAAAATAAAAAAATAAGATGAAAAAAGAAAATTTGAGGAGGAGTCTTATGGTGTGGAACCACAAGCACAAGAATTTGAATCGCCTAACCATGTGCATCCTGTTGTTCCTACAACAATGGGAGACAAAGGAAAGAGAAGAGCTGTTGTTGCTACACAAATTGGAAATTATTTTAAAGAAAGGACTACTCCAAATTCTCAACTGACTTTAAAAAGTGTTTTGGCCAGTAAAAAAATTGTGCACAAGCCTAAGTTGGAATTTGCTAAATGGATCAATTGATGCACGTATTCCTTTCAATGCAATTCAATCACCTTACTTTCAACCTGGTATTGCTGCAATTGGACCTGGTTTTAAGGGACCATCATATGATGAAATGAGAGTTCATTTGCTAGCCGATCTTAAAAAAGAGTGTCAATTGCTTGTTGAAAAGTATAGGAGCTCATGGAAAAGCACCGATTGTATGCTGATGGCAGATGATTGGACTAATCAAAGGCAACAAACCTTAATTAACTTCCTAGTTTATTGTCTAGCTAATATGTCATTTGTTAAGTTTGTTGATGTTTCTGATATGATAAAAACTGTCGATACCTTGTTTACTTTGTTTTCTAATGTTATTGAGTGGGTTGGGCCTAGTAATATTGTGCATGTAGTCACTGATAATGTTGCTAATTATATATCTGCTGAAAATCTCATTCATGAAAAGTATCCAAACATTGTTTAGTCTCCTTGTGCTGCTCATTGTATCAATCTTATTTTGAAAAGATATTACAAGTATTCCTCACATAGCTGACCTCGCTTTCTGTACTTCCAAAGTGACTGTGTTTGTTTACAACTATATAATCTTCTTGTACTGGCTTAGAAAAAGAAAAAGTTGGAAAGAAATTTTTCGATTAGGAGTCACACGTTTTGCCACTATTTTTATTACTTTGAAAAGTATATATGATCACAAGGAGGATTTGCAAGCATTAATGGTGGACAAATATTTCACTTCTCATAAATTATCCAGAAGTTTTATGGAAAGATTGTTAGTTCAATTTTCTTGGATAGTAAATTTTGACAAGATTGTGTTACTATTGTGAAAATTGTTGTTCCTCTTATTAAGTTGTTGAGGATTGTTGATGCTGATGAGAAACCCTTTTTGGGATACGTGTATGACAGCATGCAAAGAGCAAATAATTCTATCAAGATAATGTTTAGAAATCGAAAAGCTGCTTATACGCCATACACAAGTATCTTAAAAATGCGGTGGGATAAGCATTTGAAGCGGGATCTCCATGCGGCGGCGTACTTTCTAAATCCATCTTTTTTTTATAGTGAGGATTTTTTTGAGAAGGCAAATATTTTGAGATCTTTACTTGATTTGCTTGATGTTAAAACACTTTGCGACGACTCAGTTGTCGCGATGCAAGAGATACAATTGTATTGAGATGTAAAGAAAGTTTTGGAAGGGAAAGTGCCAAGAGAGCGACAACAAGACTCAAACCTAATAAGTTATTTTATTTTCAAGTTCAATTTAGTTTGAAAGTTTGATATGTTGAGTGGTAAACATTAAATAGTATTTGATTTTTATATCTATGTAGGTAAATGGTGGAGGCTACATGGTCGAAGTGCTCCTAATTTGTAAAAAATAGCAATTCGTCTTCTTCACAAAACATTTTTTTCATCTGGATGTGAGAGGAACTAGAGCCTTTTTGAACAAATTCATTCAAGGCGGAGGAACCGATTAGAGCATCAAAGGCTAAGTGACATTGTTTATGTGACCTATAACCTATGCCTTCAATCTAGGTTGCATCAAAAGGAATTATGATCTAATTGACATTCAAAATATTAACATCGTAGATTTTTGGGTAATGACAGATGTGTATGATCCTGAATTTACTAATAGAGAAGTTGAAGGCATTAAAAGTCTAATATATACTGATAATGCTATGCCTTCATATCCTAATGGTGAGTGACATAGCAAACTTTGCTTCATTCCATAAAGATATATGTTGTTTATTTTGATTTCTTATTGTTTTTTTTCTCTGTTTTATTAGATGGAGGAGACATGGAAATCAAAGTGGATATGCCTAATGTTATAATTAAATTCTCAAATACTTCTTTTGGTGGTACTTCTGAAGATGGTGGCTTTTGATTACTTGTTTATGATGGAAGCATTGTAACACTTAATGATGATTATGATTTCTGATGAGTAGTGTCTTTGTTTAGTTGTTTGTTCAATGTTATTTCTTTTGGTAGTAGAACATTTTGTGTTTGTCATTTATGTGCGTTTTGATTTTCTTTATTTATAAACTTTGATATTTGAAATTGTTTATGAACTTTTAATGATAGATTATGGATAATTTACTGTGTAAAATTGTCAAATTTTAAATTTTATTAGTTTAAAAATTATTGAATTTAAATATTTAAAATTATATATTAAATTTTTTTATAATTTTACTCTATATTTAATTAAATCGGTTCAACTACAGTTCGACCTCTAGTTGAACCGTTGAACCATTAAACTAGTCACTCAATCGATTCAATGACCGGTCCTGTTCTCGTAATCTTGCTAAAAAGAGAACTAAACAAGTAAGGAAAAATAAAATAAAATAATGGAACAAAATAAATAATTATTTCTGACTGTGAAATATCTAAACAGCGACAAAACTGACCATCAAAAATATAAACTAACTTAGTAACCATCAAAGTTTAGCTCTGTTTGACAATTCTAACTAAACGTTAATTTTAGAGTGATGTCATTAGTTAAGTATCTTACGTGGTAAGATATATTCCAATACAAAAATAATTCATTTAATTAACAAAAATTTGTGAAATGAAATAAATATTAGTTTAATTATATATAATTATAATATCTCTATCTTCTTGCGGCTGAAAAATCTCGACATTGGCACGTGCTTCATGGCCACTGGCGCCGGCAAAGAAAAGAGGCACTAAACAGTTTCTGTGACATTAATGTCGTCGAGGACGACGAGAATCGAAACCTCATATCGAAGTTGCAAGAGCCGTGGACATTGATCTGGCATGGATGCAGTGTCGAGCACACACTAGTCAGTGGGTCTGCGTATATGGTGAAAAATTATTTTTTTAATAAATAAAAAGTCTTACCAAAAATAATTATCATATATAATAATATACATATTTTTTATAAATTTAATAAAAAATTTACCCTTCACCCCAATTTAACTCTTTAACAAAAAAATTTTTCGACAATAAAAGTAGTAAAACCTCTCCACTAGAGAGTGCGGTAGAGAGTAATTTGAGGAATACCCATGACAAAAAAAAATTTGAAGAAGCCTTTAAATATTTACTTCAACTTAATTAATGAACTAATAAAAACCTATGGATATAGAGCAGCTAGAATCCATCTCAGGTTTCAAACAACAAAAGAGACAGTGTAACTAATTAATTTCAGGGTCATGCTTTTTTTCTTCCAAATTCAAATCTTTATAAATAGAGCACATCTCTTAGACTTTCTACTTGGAAAGCATACTGAGCTTTTATATTTATAATAAATTAATAATATAGGTCATGTCACAAACTCACAAAACCTCAAGGCCTGTCTTGTAATAGTGTCATAATGCTTGTATTCTTTTGTGATATTTTACAAAGTTGACAGCAACAAAATTAGAGCACCACATAATTAATAAACAAGAAACTAGAAACATCACCATACATGTGTACAGTATAACACATGATTATTATGTGTACGATACATTTGTGAATGTATTATTAATTATGTGAATGAGATAAATATAAGTCCCTATGCAGTTTGGTGGCCTTCAGATCATGTTGTGCAAATTCTATGTCAGCTGGAAATGATTTTTCCTCTATCTTTTTTCATTGTCATGGTTTACTTTACGGTGCATCTTGTTGATGAACTAAAACTTGGTGGCCTGGTAAATTATCGGTGGATGTATCCAATAGAAAGGTTAGCTTGCTACTAAACGCATTTAAGACATTTTTTTCAATTTCATTACGTATATACTAAGCGTTATGTCGTATTTATGTAAAAGGTACTTAGGGCGATTGAAGCAATACGTGCGTAACAGGGCACAAGCAGAAGGCTCAATTGCGGAGGGCTATCTATCCGAGGAGATTTTGACATTCTGCTCCAGATATTTAGATAATATTGAGACTATAATCAATCGACCAGCGCGAGTTGATGATCAACCTGTTCATATTACAAACAATACAGGAAGTACTATGTTCCTAGAGATTGAAAAAGCTTCAGGGGTTGTTTCACATTTTGTACTGACCCTGATGAAAAGAGATCAGGCACATCGTCATGTGCTAGTCAATTGCAAGGCTATCGTTCCATTTATTGAGTAAGTATGCACATGTAATCAATAAGCACGATTATAACCCATTTCAAACACTCAGTCATTGGACTAATTTCTTGTTATGTCATAAAATACATTTAGGGCAGAAACCAAGCGAAAATTACGACATCAAACAAGGTTGCAATCTAAGATAGATCGTGTTGTGCATCAGAATTTCCTCGCCGGTTCAAGCGTGAGGTTCGTAGAAATTTAACCTGACCAACTTATTTGTGCGTTAGAATTATAAATTACGAATTCTAATGTTTTATACGAATAAACTCTAATTTATGGTGCCAGGTTCTAATGGATAGTACTGTACATTCAAAAGAAATGAAGTTGCTGGCATGTGGTCCCATGCTTCAGGCAAGACGTTTTGGGACGTACAGCGTCAATGGGTATAAGTTTAGAACTATCACAAAGGAATACGGGTTGAAAACTCAAAATAGTGGAGTTTATGTCTCATCCAATACAAGAAGTTATGCCAACATGCGGGACAATAGAGTGGTTGTTGGTAGTATTCCATATTATAGAAAAATTGTGGACATAATCGAACTGAACAAGCTGCCATTTCACAATGGTTTTATTCAGATGTATTTGGGCTAATACAACTATGAGAAGAGGCATCAAATAAGACCATCTGGGCTTTACCAACGTTAATTTCACTCGTCCAATTCACACCGGTGATCGAGAAGAGGATGAACCTTTCATATTAGCATCAGAAGCTCATCTTGTGTACTATTTACGTGATGAAGTAGATCAAGAATGGAGTGTAGTGGTTCATGTAAAACCACGAGACTTGTATGACATGGGAGGAGAGAATGAAGAAGTTGGAGCTGCTTTTTCTCCACAGTCCGGGTTGAACATGTTAGCAGCAGGTGACATTAGTCATTTACAGTTAATAGGGGATGATGATATAAAAGACCCAATAGAAGATGTTTCTGATAACATCGATGATGTGGCATAGAAAAAATATGAAAAATATGTACATCATTTATAGAGTATCTGTGAGTGTTTAATAAGTTTAATAGTGTTTATGATGTACGCAGTTTGCTGGTTACATTACTATCTGTGTTTTCATATTTGAATTAAGTTTTCTTTTCATGTTGATTTTCATGAATACCACCAGTTCTTCATTTCTTCCAACGATTTTTGCTAGCAAAAGTTAGTTTCAAGGCTTTGTTGTTGTTGTCATCATTGTTGATATTTTTAATCTCCAATAAAGAAAATTATGATATCGAGTAAATTGGGTTGAATTACGATATTATTATCATTGACCAATGTAGTTAACATAAAATGGTATTGTAACAGGAGAAATGAAAACGGAGAATTTTTCATCATGCTGTGCAGGCACAACATTCACTAACGAAATGGCTATGGCTTCTCCATTCTCTTCATTGGAACATGCAATTACGGTTGCCAGAGACATATGGTCCCGTAAGTTGAATGTTAGGTCTTGGTTGGAGGCTATATCAGGACAATCTTGTTCTAATGAATACTTGGAAACGGCGAACGAAGCTACTGTGTTGGTCTGTTCATTAGCCATACCCTTAATGACTTGAGTTAAACATTATTGAATAATAAGTATTTTAAGTTGATATATGCTTACAACACTTAACCACTGATAGTTGTTGCGTTCATGCTAAAATTTGTAGGAACTTCATGAATGAGAATCAATGTACGAGGAGAAATTTGGGTATGTTTTGTAACATTTGTAACTGGTAGGACCTCTGAAGACATACTTGCTGAATTAAAGGATAGAAAGTGAATCACAGAGGTACAATATACTTTACAAAAAAGACCAATAACTATACATTTTATTATGATGCAGACGCGCTTTAATAACTCGCATGTTGTTGAGTTGGAGATTGCTTCAAAAGAGGAATTAAAGTATATAGAACGTGCTATTAGAGAGCTTCTTTCCAAGAAATCTGTCTAAACTACCAACGAAGGAGATGGTAATAGTCAATTCTGTATTTGTTAATTTTGAAAGTCATCTTCCCAAAATTCCACAATTTTTTCTTAATAACTAGGTAATGACCTGAAACTTATCGTTTTCTTTTAAGTAGATTTATGTTGTTGGTTGCATGTTCATATTTTCAGCGTCAGCTGAATACTCAGGTGAAATAGTTGATGACACTCTAGATGGAGCAGACACTGATTCAGAAGACGATTTAGATGCTATCTCCTCCGGTGGATATGACATCTCCAGGAATGTTGAGCTCGATAAGGTTCCAGAAAAAGACAATAAACCTTTATACACCCAACATAGAGAAGATGACGTATATGCTGCAAGAAGGGGTTTCGATCTGAATAAGTTGCCATGGTTTGGAGATGAATTATCAGATCCTTTATCACGTGACTGCAGTAGATTTTTTACAGAATTTTTTTTGCCAGGTCAATACGATGTTGGTGAGAAGTTTTGACTCAAAACTTGTTTGTCTACTTTAGTAATTATGATTTTTATGCTCTGTTGAACTTTGTATTGACTTTATGAATTCGGATGTTCACTCGATTTTTTTGTTACCATTTATGCTTGAATACAAACTCAAAATGCGCTGATAGTACAAGAGAAAACATGATTCGTAAATTTGTTTTTTGTTATTGATTTATAATATTTTTAATTAATGAATTATTTTTTACGTAACACAAAAATTAAAATTTATTTATTGCATTAAGTTGCAGTATTTGAAATATGTTTTTCAGTAAAAAAAAATAGCGAGGTCTAGAATAGTTTTAAGAGGGAAATGTTTAAACAAAAAAAAATTCAAGTAAAAAATAATATTGCAGCGGTTAGTAGAAAATCGCTGCAAAACGAGTATCTAAGCAATCACTCATTCGATATTTTGCAACGGTTACAGTAAAACCGCTGCAAAATAAGCAAAACGAACATCTAAGCATTCACCTATTCGGTATTTTGCAGCGATTAAAATAAAACCGCTGCAGAATGATTTCATTTGGTAGCTTCTTCCAAATCCGTCATAAGAACCGCTGATAAATTCTATTTAACAGCGATTAGTAAAAACCGCCGCTAAATATTCGCTGTTATTTGTCGAATTTTTTATAGTGCTAGTCCGCTTATTAATTTCTTAATATATTATTATTTAAAGAAAAAAGAAACAGAAAGTGGGGATGGTCACCTAAAGTCCTAAACGATGGGAATGGTCACATTTCGGGTGTTGTCCTAGATCAGAGATTATATTTTTTTTAAAAGTAAAAATTTAAATTTTAAAAAATTTATTTTTTTATTTTAACGTGATAATTTGGTTTTAAAAATTTCCCACATAATTAGGTTGATAATTAACATAATGTATTTATTAAAACTAATTTTATTGCTATAAAGTGGAAAATTAAAGTCCTCTAATGTGAGGCAATTTATAAAATGAGAAAGTGAAGATCATCACTACTCTTGAATTAAAGTAATAAGATAAAAAATATAAATAAAGTTTTTTTTATGTTATCTTTTAATTCAATAAATCAATGATGAATTTATCTTAAATTCGAGTTTTATTTAAATATTTGTTATTGACCAATAAATTATTGTATGTACAAGGCAGAATTTAAACCTTTAATGTTTATTTATGTAAATAAATAAGTTAATCACTCAATTAATCCAAGTTGATCAAAAATATAAATTTAATAATAATTAATTCTTCATTTTATTAATATTCTAACTTGAGAAAATAATTTTTCAAAGGGAAAGCGTTGCAAATTCTGTAAAAGTAATTTTGTTCTCTTGCATATGTACATGTGTATTGCAGAACATTCATGTCAGTCTGACACAATTACCACATCAAACTCTTAAATGACGAAGATTTCCTCCTTTAGTATCATATAACTCCCCATAAAAAATACTAAGTTGCTAACAAGCTAAGTACCAATTACATGCTAACTTTTAACAATAATTATATTTAGCATAAAAAATTACACATATTTAAAGTACTATACACCAAGATGTTAAATCTATTAAATTGGAAGGCCACATCAACCAAATAAAACTCCAAAAGCTTAATTAGGAGACAAGAAAGAGAAGGAATAAAGATGAAAATTGGAAAGCATGAACTTTAGGAACTTTCAGGAAAGCATAATAAAACAGTTGAATCAATTGTTTGTTACTACAGCTACAAACTTTATTCATTGTTGTTATTTTGCTTGGCACATGAAACTGAGACCTTGCACCTTTTGATGCAAATATTCCCTGTGCCTTGCTTAACAATAATCAATCCCCTTTATTATTTTGGCGAGGTTCCTTCATCATGTGGTTCATGTGTTCCTTCATTTGGTTTGAAATGGAATCGTTATATAGCCCAATCACTATTAGCTGTTCCTTTTCTCCTTTAATTTCTCCATAATAGAGGAGAGCCACTCCCACTTTTTCAAAGCCAAGAGCTTTAACTACGGATCACTTATATATACACACAAAAATCCTATAAAATTCTACCATTAAATCCGTTATATAAATACATAATTATCACATATATTTTCTATATATATTTATATACACATGATTGATTTAGTAATTGATTTTTATATATATATTCTAAATTGGCACTAAGGTCAATTTTGTTAATTGTGTTGAAATAGAAATTTAAGCACGTACGTCAAAACAAAAGATATAAATTAATTAAAAAAAAAAAGTAAATGCTTTTTTTTGTCAAACAAAATTTATATTTTATCTATGAAAATTATAAGAATAAAAACAAGAGATAAAATTTTCTCTTATTTCATTTTTTTATTTTTAATATTAAGACACTTATCATCATATATGAATATACACCAACCATTGAATTAGCTTAATTAGCTTAGCTAGGCTTCATGACTGTGGTGCTTGCTTCACATGTTACAATAGTTGCAGATTTATACAATCCCCAAAAACATGATCTGCTATATACCATTACAACATGTATGTAAAACGTTACATCTTCATCTTACATTTCTTGTTTTCTTTATTTAACTTTTATACAGAAGCACCGAAGAAAAAGAGAATTACAAATTAAAAAATGAAGAGAGAATGCTCCTCCTTGTCACCCTGCAACAGTAACCTTTCACTACTCCCTTATTGTGAGTTAAAAAAAAAACCATGGCAAAGGGAGATAGCGGTTGCGGCTTATAGACTTAGCCAAGAATGAATGAGGGTTTTTTCATGCTGCATTGTTGGTGAGCTCTTCTTGCTGCCTCTTCAAAGATTCCTGCTTTTGAAGAATCATTTGCCTGCGGAATCTCTTAATGAAAAGAGCAGCACATTGATCAATCTCATCCTCCAACTTAAATTCTTGTCCTCTCTCTTCCTTCGAGTTCTTCACCAAATCAATCACCGATCCTTCAAGATCCAAATCCTCTGAATCAAACAGCGTGTGCGTCAGATCAGGGTACTTCTCATCATCATCATCACCATCACCACCATCATCGTAATTGTAGTAACAACCTCCTTCATCTTCCACGAACTGCGTCTCGCTTGGATTCGGAACCTTCTCGTAGCTCTGAGCGTTGTTCCGGAACAACACAATGGCGTTCTTGTTCTTGTTCTTGCGATTCTGATTCTGATTCTGATTGTGTTCGTTCTCGTTCCCATCTTCCAATAAGAAATTGTTGCTGTTAGCTTCGTCTTCCTTATTATGATGGCCCAACACGGAGTGGAACTTCTCCGAGATGGAACTCATGAGGAACTTCTTGTTCTTCATGAGCGAGAATATGATCAGACGCGCCTTTATGGCGTTTGTCTTCGACTTCAATGCGAGTGTCTTTGATTTCGCCATTGCGCTAAGACCGGCTATGATCTTCTTTAACAACCTTGATGCACTGTTCTTCATCTTACTAGTAAGTCTTAAAAACTTTAGAAATTGTATAGGAAGTGCTGAATAAATTGTATTTTGATTGAGGATTTTTGTTGTTGTACTATATGACACTAAAATTGTATTTTGGCACGAAAGGATGCAAGGTGGGTAGATGGGTATATATAGCAGAAAAACAATGGTGGAAGGGGTTTGGATATTTTTTATTTTTAAGTGTGTGGCAACTAGCTGTGATGTGAGAGAAAAGAAAGATTGAGGGTTAAGAAAAGAGGAGAAAGCAGAAAAAAAGTTTTGAAAGTGAAAGTTAAAGGTGTGAGATAAAGTTAGAAATGGGGACACTTGGCGTGTTCTGATAGGGTATGTGAGGAATGGCTGGTTCACTGGTATACGAAGCTTCACAATTTTATGGTGGGCAGAAATTATTAGTGGGGTTGGGGGGTTACTTGCTTTTTTGAATTGAGTTTTCTAGGTTTGGGTTAAAAAATGTGGGGGAGCTGACACATGAGTTTTATTTCTTCTCTTTTGGCACTGTTGCTATTATTTCTTATTTAATGTTTAATTTAGGATAAGTTTAGTAGTTGTTTACTTGTGATTTTGATTGGAACTATGCAGTTTTATGAAAATTGATTGTAAAAAAAGGCTAGTTTGCTTGTGCATATGTAAACTAATTTCAAAGTCTAAGTGTTAAATGATCAATATTCAATACTTAGCTATCTGTAGTTCTGTACATCTATCAAACCCCTTTTATATATGGGCAACAAGGTCATTTTTAGTGAAAAGAAATGAAAATTGATTGACTCAAATATGACATAAATAAAATTAAAAAATGTTAGATTCCTCAGGATTTGTGTTTATATATGTTATAAGTAGTTAAACTAATTATTTAGAAATGGGATTTTCAACATTATTTTATAAACAAAAATTCGAAACTAGAAACCAATACATAAAAAAAAATTAAATATCAAAATCATAATAGAACAATAACAATGGAAGACTGAATCAAACAAAATTAATAAATCAAAACAGAAATTAAAGACAATAGAATTACAAAATATCATAATCAAAATTTAAGAACATCATTAACAATTACAGATTAAAAAAATTAGAATATCAAAATCAATAAACTACATATATTAAGAATTCTAAAAAAAATACCTTTAAGAGGATAGAGGTGAGAGAGCATGCGGAGGTTGGACGCGGCAGAACTGGAGAAGAAGTGACCCGGACCACCATAGCACGGGAACTGAGGAGGGTGGTGCACGGCGGAACTGGAGCAGAGGAGGGTGGAACGTGGCAAGAATGGAGCAGAGGAGGATGGAGCGTGGCAGAATTAGAACAGAGAAGGGAAGGAGAACAGCGCTAGCGCAACAGAAGAGGGGCTGTGCAACAGAGAAACGATGCAAGATAATTTGCAGTGGAGACGGTGACGTCGAGCAATTCATATTAATTGTTTTGTATTTTTTTTTTGTCATTCACGGTATTTCTCAATCTGATATGTCAATGTATTTGTTGTAGAATTAAACTCTATTTAAAGATCTATTACTAGTTAATGAGTTGTTGTATGTACAAAACAAGATTCAAACTCGAACACTTATTTTAACAAACAAAAAGCTGACTACTAGGTCAATCTAAATTGATTGTTTAAACTAATGCCGTCAAACTTAGAATAAATGACTATTTGTATCAATAAAAGATGAAAACACCATATTAAATCAAAACCAAATTTGCACCCACTTAAGATGATCTCTGTGTAATAAAAATATCCTATGTGGCACTCCAATCTTCTAAAAAAAAGATATTTTTATCACACAAAAGATAACTTACATGGATATAAATTTAATTTTAATTTAATATAAATACATATATCAATATTTTTATCTTTTATAAATATAAATGGTCATTTATTCTTCAAATTTATCTAAATTTGTGTTAGGTTAAAAAGCATAGCGTTAATTGATATTCATGATTAAATTAAATTGAATTACGAAACCTCAAAAAATCTAATCCAATACTTAAAAAGAGCCTATTCTTTTCTGCCTTAGCCGTTTTCAATTTCATTTTGTTGCTTTCAATTATTTGACTACTGCTTTGGGGGTACTAGTACCTATATGAAGCTTTTGAGGTAACTGAAAAAATGGGAACACAAGCAAACCTATCTAACCGGCCACCAAGGTGGCAATACAACAATCACTGTTCAAGGCTTTTCAATTTAGACAGTGCAATAATTTTTTGGGCTCAAATGACCAAAATAACCATCAACCTCAGACTATTAATAATTTAATAATTGATTATAAATCTTCTTGTCCTTTGGAGAAAATGAAAAAGGCAGTGGTACCACTGACATTGCACTTGGCCAATATTATATTGATTTATTTTGGGTAGAAATAAGAATCTGATTTGCTTACTGCATTCAAACTAAGAAGGTCACGCATTCTTGGGCACTAGCAGTAGTGATAATTACTGCACTAGTTTCAAAGTGGCGTGTGGAAGGTTGAAATGTTTTGAATGAGTACCAAATGATTGTGTCTCTCATCTAAAGAAAGCTTAGCGCTTAAGGCTACAAAGTACAAACACAACGGCTCCACATTTTTCATTTGGATCCTCTCTCTCTCCTTTTTCTTTTGTTTTTATGCTTGCTAATGGACCTCTCAAACCGCTTTGTGTTACGGAATAGCAAGTCAAAATTAGAAAAATAGCTCATTCGTCTTTTTTAGAAATCGAGAAAATCTCGATTTGATTCCTTCAAATTAACCACTTAAATAGATTGATTTATTTGATTTTTATTTTTGTTGAAAAAATTATATTAAAAATTAGATAGATTTAATATTTTTAATTAACATAAAAATTTTATTATACATTTATATATTTTTATACTAGACCAACTAAATTTAAAATTTAGTTAAAAAATTAGGTTTTTTATTTAAATAAAAAATTAATTATTTGCTACTTTAGATTAACACAGAAAAAAAATACAAATCTGCGTATATGTAGTTCTATATTTGTAGAGAATTGGCATAAAAATTATATATTTTATTTTTGTAAAGATAGTTTGTAAAAATATGGTCAAATCAAACCATCGATTTTTGTTTGACAGGCTAACGAAAATGTGAGTAAAAAAAATTTAAATTTATTTTTTTATACATATTTTGCAAAAATATAGGAGAAAAATTACAATCTATAGAAGCAAAGAAAAAGAGTTTTGGTAGGGTTCTCCCTCTCACACAAAGGAAATAAGATTGAAGCCTTCTGAGAATTGCTGCCGTGGCTTCAGCCTGGGCTGCGATGGCCCTCCTCCTCTCTTCTACTACTCATCTTCCTCCCTAAAACTTCTTTTCATTTATTTTCTTTTTTTCTTTCTCTTTTTTCTCTTTTTTTTTAATCCTTCATTTTTTTTTTTCAGTGTCTCATTCTTACTCTCACCACCCACATTTTTATTATCTCTCTTTTCTCTCTTTTTGCCAGCCACAACCTTGTACTATTCCTCTCTTGTTATTACCCGCCTTTTTTTCTTTCTTTTGTAACCCTTTCTTTCTATTTCTCCTTATTTATTCTGTTGTTGTTTTGTTCTTTGTTCGTTTTTGTTATTTTTCTGTTTCCTAAAATTCACATCTAGATCTAAAATAATTTCTTTATAATTATTTTCTCCTCTCTGTGGTGTTTTGGTCCTCTTTATGAGTGTTTTGGTTATTGTATTAGAGATTTGGGATGAAGATTCAACAAGGAGAGCTGGTTCACAAAAATATTTTTAGATTCGAGAGGCCTTTGGATCTATTCGAAGAAGAAGAGATGATATTTTTCTGTGTGGTAGCACTTTATGTGTAGAATTAGAAACAAAAGAGATTGTGATTTATCTCTGTTTTAACCTTATAAGATTCTTTGTAATCGAACTTTGCGCCTCCTCTTAAACTATAGTTCAACATAGAATTTATTTTTTTTGCTTAGTTTCAGATCTACTGTGTATTTCGCAATTTGTAAGTGCCATTTGGCTATTTCGTTGAATGAAAGTTTTCTTCCGTAAAAAAAAAAAAAACTACAACCTAATTTTGCATATAGTGCCTGCCTGCCGCAAAAATAAAACCTTCAATGTTTCGAACCTTGCCTGTTAATACAAGAATTTGATAAATTAGCGACGAATTTTTGCGAAAAATATTTGTTGTCACTAATCCATCACTAACTTGTGAGGAATTAGTGATGCATTAACTGCAAAATTAATAACGGTCACAAATATCCGAACTTGAGAAAAACGACTGATTAGCGAGAGATTCACAAGTAAGTTTGTTTCTCACAAATTGACTTTTGTAGCTAAAAAAAGAGCGGAGAAAGTTTCCTCGCTAATTTGTCTCAAATTAATTAGCGAGTGACAATATTCTAGCAAATCAGTCGCTTAGGAGTTCAATCAAATAAAAGTAAAGTAGCGAGGGATATTATTGTCACTATTCCGTCGCAAGTGTTTGCTATACAATTAGCGAGAAATAATTCGCACACTAACTCGTCGCTAAATAAAGTTTGTGGAAAAAGGCTAATTAGTGTAGAACAATGTTCCTAGCTAATTCGTCACAAAGACTTGAAATGTATTTTGTGATGGACAATTTCCTAGCTAATTTGCCACCAAAATTTTTATTTTTAGCGGGCAACTAGTTTCTCGCTATTTTGTTGCATAATATCGTAAAATTCAAAATTAGGGTAGCGACAGAAAACAGTCGTCGCTAACTCGTCGCAACAGATAAATCATTCAGTTAGGGAAGTGTTCCTTGCTAATTAGTCGCTAAAGTAGAAACACGGATATTGAGCGCCTAGGACCTAAGTAGCGAGAAATTTGCGATGATTAACAACTAACACACTTCGTTCGCTGATTTCAAGTCGCTGATTAGCGGACGAAATACATTTGTCGCTAAGTTGTTGCAAGTTTAAACTTGGCAACTGCAATTTTGTCGCAAAGCAAAAGCTATATCCTACCTATTTTGTAGTAAATTATTCACTAATCTCGTTGAAAATTCGTCACAGAGTTATAACAACTCCAAATCTAATCGAAAAAATTTTAGAAATAACTGGTCGCAGTTGAGTCACTAATTAAAAGTTTATTTAGTGAGGAATTAACGATCGCTATAACAACTGATAGACTTTTCTCGCTTATTTCATGTTGCTACTAATTTATGAGAAAACACGTTAGTCATCCTTATTCTGTCCTTATTTCATATTGCTTCTAATCACTAACTTCTATATAAATCCATAGAAAATTCATGAAAAATTTGAAGTAAATTTGTCAAACACTCTAATATAATTTGACCTAATTTTATCACTAATCTAAAGCTATTTTGAATGAGAGAATAATTAAAGTCCTAAAGTCGTGACTAATAATTAGCTAGCTAATTGTTAATAACTAATAACTTACAATATTCTAGCAAGATGTCAATTCTAAAAAAATTTACAAATAACTCAAATCAAAACGTTTTTCTTAAAAAATATTTTTTTTTTCTTTTCAATTAGGTCACAACTTTGTCATTATTTTTAATGGAAAGTTTGTTGTTAATTTGGATTGAAGTTTAACATTAATATAATTTATAGACAAGTTTAAAAATTTAATATTTTTAAGAAATGAGAGCATAATGTTGATAATTTTCAATGACAAAATATATTAAAAAAATATATAATAGATAAGATAATAAAATTGTTATATATGAGGATTTATTTGTATATGATCGTACAAGTATTATTATTAATTAAAATTATTTTGGAGTTCATTCAAAAAGATTAATTTGTGCTAGTTCTTGAATTAATAATTAGGATCGTCGAAATGAGTCAAATCTGTCAGACTAGCTCGTTTACTTGATTTAAATAGATGGATATTTGATTCTAAAATCAAACTCGTAAAAATACAAACCTAATACTTATTTATTATTTAACAGTTTGTCACTAATAAAATATATTTTAAATCAATTTTGTTATATACAAAATATCCAATAATACATATTTAAATTGAACTGATTTATAAAATTTTAGTTATGAAAATACAAAAATATTCTTAAAATAAAAGAGTAATACAAATTATTTTAGTTTATTTATTTTAATATAAGATCATTAACATTTACATACATATTTTCGTGTATATTAAAAAAATCTTATCTATCTTATAAAAGAGTTTTTAAAATTTTTAAATTCTTTTTCAAAAAACTCAAAATAAAAATTTGAAAACAAAAGGAAAAAGATAGTAACTCAAAAAACAAAACAAGTTATATTAATTTAAAAAAACATTTAATTTCAAAACTTGAAAACTTGAAAACGCATATATAAACGCCATTTTCATTATTTCAAATAAAAAATTGCGTAAAAACGCCATTTTTAGTACTTTAAATCAAAGATTGAAAATTTCATTTTCTTTATAGTAATTTTCTTTTGTCATTGTAGCCATCATCGTAAAAGGAGAAAGACAAATAAAAATTGTTGCTTAAAATAACCCCAAATGATCTAACCCTCATTCACATTCTCTCCTCAATATTTTCTACGCCAAAAATAAGTCTCTCATATCTATAGTTAGAGACTTACTGTCCCCTATTGTCCTCCGCACTACTAGAAATAAGACTTTTTCGGACAAAAATTTCAAACGAAATTTATTCCGTCTGAATGACTTTTTCATTTCGGACAAATTTGAGACAAATGTTGAACAATTTTTAGTGGAGATATTGAAATAATATATTCTGTCTTAAATTTGTCTAAAATTTGTCCCAAATTTTGGCGCCAAATTTTTTTTAGATGGCGCCAAAATTTTCATACAGATTAGCAACACATTTTGGACAAAAACTATAATTCGTCCGTATTCCATCTGAATATGCGCAATAACTTCAGACGGATTTGGGACGCATTTTGAAAAATGTTAATTCTATCCCAAATTTGTCTATAATTAGTCTTAAATACTTTTACTATAACTAACCCTTCGAAGTAGACAAAATTTTTTCCCATAAATTTGAGACAAAAATAGCATCATTTATAAATTCCGTTTGAAAGTTCATCAATTTTCAAACAGATTTCAAATATTTATTAAAAACTTTTAAAATTTAGTATAAAAATATTATTTATATTTTAAATTAGTCTATGATTTGTCTCAAATATTTTTACTATTCTAAAATAAATTCTTTTTTCCTAAAATAACCTTAATTATATATAACTTATAAAAAGGTACCGTTTTTGTTTGCACCTTTCAACTCCAAAACCTCTTGATCAAAATACGAAATAATCATCATATCAATTAACATCTTATTTATTATTATACATATTTTTTAAAATTGGATTAATAGGTACGTTAGCGCTTATTTATGCAGGCTTTTTTATATAAATAAATAAATAAAAAAATTAATTCTCATAATACGCATACAGAGAAAGCTTTACAAAAATGCGCAGGCCATTGTTCGCAAAGCACTCGCGAAATGGATTTAGTGTCATCATCTCAGGAGAGGCGCACACGAATTGAAACTTCTCGTGGGGGAAGTCTTTTTGTGCCTAGCGCCAACGAAATGGGTACTTTTGGTGGGGTTACCATGAAATTTAGTTGGTTTATTTTTAAAATATATTTTTAAATATTTTAAAAAATAAAAAAATCATTTAATTTTTTATTAAGTTAATAATTTCTTTTTATATAATATCAAATATGAAATAAATTACAATCTTAAAATAATTAATTGAATCATTATAGATCAACCATTAAAATATAAGACTAGAAAATTAATCTATTATTCACCGTAACTCTTTTAATTCAGGTAGTACGTACTCAGTATTAAATAAAAAAAATTTAACAAATATACTTATTCAATCCTAAATTTTAGAACTAAATTGACTATATTAGTTTTTTTTTCTATCATTGTATATTATGTTTGACTTTTTTTTAGTTAAACTTGGGAGACTCTATCTTTTATTTTTTTTATATACTCTTTCTTCTTTTTTTTATTATTTTATTTTTATTATACTTAATATTAAATTTCTCATACAAATTTTTATAAACCATCTTATATTTAATTTTGATTTTTTTAGTTACCTCATATTATTTTTTAATTTATTATTTTAATTATTTACGTTATAATAATTCAAATTTTAATTTTTTAACAAATTTAAGATAAAGTGTATCAAAGAATTACATATGTAAAAATTTTAAAAATAAATTAGAAAAGTGCTAGGGGTGAGTAGATTTTGTGATTTGTAGCCATCAATTAGCCATCAGTAGTATTTTTAATGGTGTGAGATTACATCTAATGGTGGACAATTACTCATTTTTCCTTTAATAATTAAATGCTGGCCAAATTTTAATAAAAGTGCTAGCTCCTAGACTTTCTCAATAAATTATATCCAATCTTCTAAAAAAAATAATAAAAATAAAATATAATAAAAAAATCACGTAAAATAAAAAAGTCATATACTTTTTCATAAGATTGTAGTATATTAAAAAATTTAAAAAAATACAAATAAATACATTTCTTAGTGGACTTTTTCATACTATTCATTTTGATCTTCATCCTCATTGTTCTCGTCGTCGTCCTCGTCTTCGTTCTCATCCTCATCCATATCTTCGTCTTCATCCCCAAGTGGCTCATCATCATCATCATCATCATCATCATCATCATCATCATCATCATCATCATCATCATCTTCTTCTTCTTCTTCTTCTTCTTCTTCTTCTTCTTCTTCTTCATATCTTGTACTATTAGTATCCAGTAAATCAACAGTAATGTCAATATCATTTGAGATATGATTGTTAAATTGATTTGTGCCATCTTCTTGATATGCAAAATCTTCCGTTGTTTCAATCTCAATCTCACCTCTTGCTTTAGTCTTGAATACAAACCACCATTCTGCTTTTTCTTTGGTGTTTCTCATTGGATGAGGTGCAAAATATACTTGAATTGCTTTATGTGCAATGATAAACGGATCATATTTACCATATCGTCGATTCTTTCGAATCTGTATGATTCCATACTCTTTGTTTACCTTTGTTCCTTTGCCAATTGTGGGATCAAACCATTCACATTTAAATAGTACAACTCTTTTTAGTGGTAGCCCAGTATACTCAACTTGAATAATTTCATTAAGCTGGCCATAGAAATCATTTTCATATTCACCATAACCTGTGCCTTTGACACATATTCCATAATTCTGAGTTGACTTTCCACTTGAATGAGATCTTGTGTGAAACTTGAAGCCATTGACTTTGTAGATAGGCCAACATTTAACAATTCTCAAAGGACCCCATGCCAAGGAATGAATATTCGAATCTGTTACATTATTTAAAGGATCATGAACCTGTATTAAATAAGAACCAATAAGTTAGAATATAATATGTCATCTACCAAAAATTGTGTGTACAATAAGACTATCATATCATGTTGACTTACATAATTTTTAAACCATTTTGCAAACTCTGCTTCAATAAATTGATCAACTTGTTCATCACTTAAAGTAATATGATCTTAGCGTATGAAATCCACAAAGATGCTATAGTACATGAATTTTAAATAAATTAAAATTATTAATATAAGAAAATATTATTAATAGTAAGAATATATATAGGAAGATAAATACTCACTCAATATATGGCTTAATTTCATCACAGTTTATTAGTATATGATTCATAGCTGCACTGAATTCTTTGTCATCTAAATAACGAGTTTTGCATTCACCAGCAAAACAACCAGGCAAATTAAAAATAGATAAATTTTGCTCAATTGAATCATCACCTTCATCATTTTGCTTTGTATCGATGCTAGTTTGGTTAAAATAGTACTCACAAAAGTAAGAAATCTCCTCAATTAGGTATGATTCAACGATAGATCCTTCAACATGTGCTTTGTTCTTGACTTTTTTCTTAAGATGATGGAGAAACCTATCATGAAAAAATTCATAACAAAAATCAAATAACAAATAATTGACCTAACAAAACAGTAAAAAAAATTTGAGAGTAAATATAGAGGTGTGAATAAGGTACCTCTCAAAAGGATACATCCATCTATATTGCACAGGACCACCAAGCAATGCTTCAAATGGCAAATGAATAGGTAGATGTTCCATTGAGTCAAAAAATCCAGGAGGAAAAATACGTTCTAGCTTGCATAGCACAATTGGAATATTTTCTTCTAGCTTATTTAGAACATCTTCTCGTAACGATGTTGAGCACAAATCTCGAAAGAATTGACTTAACTCTATTATTGGCTTCCATATCTGCTCTGAACTAAAAGCAATTGGCAGTAAACGTTTCATAAATATATGACAATCATGACTTTTCATTCCATATAACTTGCCCTCTTTCATGTCAACACATCTCCCTAAATTTGAAACATATCCATCAGGCATCCTTAACTCTTTCACCCATTCACATATTGCCCTCTTTTGCTGGAGGGTAAATGTGTAGTTTGCTTTGGGTTTTATAATTTTACCTCCACTTTGTTTTGGCAGTTCTAAATTTTTTCGCTTGCAGTATAATGACAGATCCATTCTAGCCTTTGCATTATCTTTAGTCTTCTCTTTGATGTCCATGACAGTATTGAATATATTATCAAATACGTTCTTCTCAATATGCATTACATCAAGGTTATGACGGATTAAATTATGACGCCAATAAGGCAAATCCCAAAATATGCTTCTTTTGGTCCAATTATGCGTACTTCCATATCCTTCTATCTCAAGTTGCTCAACATCACTTATCTTATCAAAATTCTGAACTATATTCCATATTTGCTCTCCAGTCAATCTTGGCGGAGGTTCTGATCTCTCAATTCTATTCTTGTAGAATGCATCCTTGTTTCTTCTAAACATGTGATTATTTGGCAAGAATTGTCTGTGGCAGTCAAACCATGATGGCTTTCCTCCATTTTTTAATTGAAATGCCTTGGTTCGTTCCATACAGTATGGGCATGCTAGCCTGCCTGCTGTCATCCATCCAGACAACATTCCATATGCAGGAAAATCATTAATAGTCCACAACAATGCAGCTCGCATTACAAAATTTGACTTGGAATGAATATCATAAGTTAAAACGCCATCTTTTCATAGTAGTTTTAGCTCATCAATCAAGGGCTGCAGGTATACATCAATCCTAGTTTTGGGATTACGAGGACCAGGATAATCATGGATAAAAACATGTAAGGAGTTTTCATGCACATAGAAGGAGGCAGGTTATACGGAGTGACAATTATTGGCCAACATGAATATTGTTTACCAGATTGACCAAAAGGGGTGAATCCATCAGCACATAATCCTAGTCTGACATTGCGTGGTTCTTGAGAAAATTGTGGATGTTTTCTATCAAAATACTTCCATGCTTTTGAATCCAATGGATGCTCAAGAACTCCTTTAAACTCGTGATCAAAATGCCATCGCATGTGAGATGCTGTGTTCATTGAAGCATAAAGTCTTCTTAAACGAGGTATAAGTGGTAAATAGTGCATTCGTTTTAAAGGAACTTGTTTACCCTTTTTACCTATCTTGTACCTTGGAGAATGACAAAATTTACATTCTTTTCTTGGTATATCATCCTCCTTATAATACAGCATACAACCATTAATGCAGCAATCAATTTTATTGCTTTCCATGCCAAGTTTCGATACTAGCTTCTTTGCTTCATAAAAATTGGAGACAAGTAAGTTATCCTTCGGCATCACTTCTTTCATAGCTTTCACGAAATCATCAAAGATTTGTTGAGATACATTTCCTTTAGCTTTTATACTCAACATTTTAACTGCCATTGATAATTCTGAATGATCAATACATCCCTCAAATAATGGGCGCTGAGCAGACTGTAATAAATCATAAAATTTTTTAGCTTCTGCATTCGGAGGCTCCTCCATGTTTTCTTCAAATTGACTCATAAATTCTGGTCCAGCAGCATCAACCACCATAGATTCATATGAATTTCTTATTGGCACATTAGCATGCGGAGAAGAACATGTACCTTCTTGATTATTATCTTGATCTAAATTCAAATGCAAAGGACTCTCTTCATGTGAATCCCAACACCAGTATCTTGGCATGAAACCACATTTATATAAATCTAATGAAACCTCATCTGGAGTTAAGAAAATCTTATTTTTATGTTTGTTACAAGGACATCTAAGTACACCGCCTTCAAGTACAAATTGAAGTTGTTTTGTAACTATATCAATAAAATTTCGAACACCATTGACAAATTCCTGTCGTAATCCTCCTCGATTTGGCAAATTTCTATTGTACATCCACTTTCGATGTTCTGGAATTTCCATACCTACATATAAAGTATATTAAAATTAGATTAATTAAATTATTTTTTTATGAGATAACCAACTATGAGTATAATTAATTTAATGTTATTACAAAATTATAATATTATATTTTGATAAATAATAAATCATCTCAAAAAAATGTATCACACTTCACCGATAATTTAAATTACTATTAAAAAATTAGTATACCATACTATTAAAATGAACTATTTTACTATAATTTTTTAGGAAAAAAACTTAAATGTATGTGTTGACATTTATAATATAAAAAAATGATA
>NC_029777.3:91016326-91043558 GCF_000817695.3 Arachis duranensis
ATATTAATATTATTTTTTAATAAATACTTGTAGTATATAATAATATAATAGATATAAACTAATTAATAAATTATTAAAATTTAAAAATAATAGTTATTTTAATATAAAAATAAAATAAAAATATTTATAATAGAATAAAATTAACAAAATATTTATTATTTCTGTTCTATATTGTTTTAAATTAGCTAAATATTTTTAAAATATTAGTAAAAATATGTATTTTTTAAAAATTTTTTTATTACATTACTTTTTCAAATTGTTCAATCCTAAAATTTCAAAAAGATCTACTAGAACCTTACTAAATCATACCGGTATTATAAATCTCATCGTTTTGAATATGACCGTTCATTGTTTCAAGTTTTTAACGTTATTTAATTTAAAACTTAAAAAGTATTCCATTCGTATGGCTGTGTTTGTTTACAGAGATAGGACATGATATGATACTGAGACAGAGACAATAGGATGGAGACACTAAAAATTATTCTTTGTGTATTGTGTTTGGATACGATGTACAAGACACTAATGTAATGTCCAGTATTATGTTTGGATACACATAGACAAGACTAAAATATTATAGTGAATGACTAAAATAGCCATGTAATTCCAAATTTTCTGCATCAAATACAAACTAATTTAATAGAGAATGAGAGGAACTTGAAAAAAATGTTTGAAGAGGCAAAAAATTTTAATAAAAAAATATATAATAATATTTATATTAAAATAAAATTTATAAATAAAATTATTTTATTTTTAAATTTAATATTTATATGTAGCAATACATATGGTTAAAATTAACAAAAAAATAAATCTGAGTTTGATTAATAAAAAATTTTGTTTAAGTTAATAAGCCAAACTAATTTTAAATAAAAAATCAGTTTTAAAAAAGAATTCATTTTTACATGAAAAAAAATAGTTTTTGCACATAAAAATCTATTTTTATTTAGAAAACCAATGTTTTTTTTAATCTAAAAACTAATTTTTCTTTAAATTATATAAAATCAATTACAACTTATAAATTATTTTTTAGCATTTTAAAAGATCAATTTTACCTTTGATAATATTTTCAAAAGTTATAAGATTAATTATTTTTATTACAAATCAAATAATATAATACAAGGTTAAAATGGTATTGAAGTAAGAACGATAAGAAGGAAGGAATTATGAAGTCCAATAAAAAATTTTACAAAAAAGAGAGAATACCTGAAAGAAAGAGAAAGAAAGAACGCAGAGATAAAGAAAGACCAGGAAGAAGATAGTACCTCTCTGAACATAACGCAATAAGAAAAATAAGAAGGGGTAATAGTGGAATAATAAAAAATATCTATAGACACAAAAGAAAATAAAATTTATAAAAAAAGTCTGTGCCCATCCTTCTAAATCCTGTATCTATCACTGTCCTTCGTAAAAGAGTGGACACAATAGATATTAAAAAAATTTTTACTCTTTATTCAAAAAACTGTCTCGGATAGATATTAAAAATTTTTTTACTCTTTATTGTTTTTTTATAAAAAGACACAAATAACTTTTTATCTTAAAAATTATTAATTCAACTAAACAAGATAATAATCGGTAAATAATAAAATTATTAATAATGAAAAATTATAATAATAAACATTAAATCACATAATGATAGATATTAAAAAAAAATTTTACCTATGTACGGATTGTGAGATGGATCGAAAATTTGCGAGTTAAAACAATTTGTCTTATTGGAACGATGGAGTAGGTACTTATAAAGATACTCCAACACAGAATATATTTAAAAAGTATATATGTATAGAATGAGTAATATAATTGAGGAGTCTTTAACACCTCTTTATATAATTTGAGACAATTATCTTATCTTATTTTATTTTATCTATTTTATCCATTAATATAAAATATGTATTTAATTATGTTGATCTTCTAAATATTTAGTTTTTAAGATTATTATGTAACAAAAATTTAAAAACATAATTTAATTCAAATATTTTAAAATTAATATTAGATATAATTTTTTAAAATATCTATCTTTTAAAAATCAATATTCCATAACTTAATTTTAGATATTTTCGTTATAATATTTTTTTTTAATTTAAAATGTTTTCGTTATAATCTTATCTTTTTTAAAATTGATAGTAAAAATTAGATATAATATTAATTTTAAATGTTTTCGTTATAATCTTATCTTTTTTAAAATTGATAGTAAAAATTAGATATAATATTAATTTTAAAATTTATTATATATAGTTATTTGAAAGCCACTTATTTACCTGCGCCAAAAATCCAAAACTTTTTAATCAAGACCGCCATTTGGGTTCCAGGAATTTCAGATTTAGAGTGCCTTCTCCCTCCTCATATCACAGCTAGGGTCACTTTCTTCTGCGTGCTCTGCCTCCTGCTTGTGGCCGCCGCTGATCTTCCGAGACGAACGCTAGGCAGGCCTCGGACCTCACACCTCGTGCAACCTCCACGCTCGTGCGTCGCGCTCAAGGCTACAGCCCCAGTCGCTCACACTGCTTTGCTCACACTGTTCTGCCTCCTGCATGTGGCTACCTCTTCCGGTCTCAGAACTCACATCCCCGCTAGCCTCAGACACTGTACCTGAGGCGACTTCCACCCTCGTGCTTAGCTAGGTTACCCTTGCCTCCTTCTCCTCTCTGTGCATCCTCTGTCAGGTTCTAATTTTTATGAGTAGTAATTGTTACTCTGTCAGGTTCATTGTTAATTAGTTTTCTTCATTGTTAATTTGATTGTTACTCAGCATTGTTCATTATTAATTTGGTTGCTAATTTTTGTGCGTCCTCTGCCAGCTTGATTTGTGTTTTTTTTTCCTTTTTATTTATGCATGATTTTTCTGTTTTTAATGTCAATTTTAATAATTTGTCAATCTTTGTTTCTGAGTAACCAAGCAATTCAATGTGTGTATATGCTGAGACTGAGATTGAGAAGATGCATCTATGTAGATTGTGTGTCATTCATCAAATTGTGTTTAAATGATTATATAAAACAGTGATTTACTTAGTTTGTGGCTTGCAAGTAATAACTTGAACAGAGACAACCTTAATTACTTCTATTGGCTATTGGCTGTGATGAGTGTTCTCAATTTTGTGTTTTACTTAGTTTGTGCTTCTTGGTATAAGTACAAAGCAGTAGAAACAAGCACCGTGATTCAAAAGATAATGCTCTAAAAATGGTTAATGCGTAGGCCTGCACGCTCTTTATTGTAATTTATAAATTATATGCTGCTGTTAATTCTTACAAGAAGCTAGTTAAACTGTATAACAAGGAAATTGTTATTATTAATAAGTGAAAATAATGATTGTAGTTGGCTTTTGTATGTGCTATGGTTCCTATTAAGACAGCAATGACTGTTGTTTCCCAAATTCATTCCTGGATCATCATTAAGCAATCATACTGCAAGTTGAACAAAGTAATATAAGAAACAGTCCTTGTATAAAAGCACGCGTTGCATTTTTTATACATGTTTTTATTTTATTTTATTTTGTTTCGTATTTTATGGTGAATGAATATGTTTTTTTGGCATCTTAGAAGCTGATCTCACAAATAACTTTATTTATGCCAAAAGATCTTGAAATGTATTGAAATGGAGAGCAAGTTAGAGATAATTTATGTCAAAAATATTATATGCCAAAAAGAATATTTAAAAATCCATTGAGATGAATTTTGAAATGGAGAGAATGGCAGAGTACAAATGATAAATATTTCCTGTAAAAGTTTAGGAAGAATTTATCTTTTTAGTTGTGTTTATCTTTTTCTTTTATAAGAAAAAACAACATATTAGGAACATATAGAAGAACTATAAATTATTAAGTTGTTCAATAAAAAATATTCTTTAAATTTATTAATAATAAAAAGAGTTTTGTTATTAAATCATATTAAATTCACAAATTATGAGTTGTTCGTACAATAATTTTATACTTTATTCATCCGGTTTTGAATCTATAGTCTTTTATAAATATGAGACTTTCTTTTCTTGATTGCATTCATCATATTATTCTTAGTTTATCTATGTATATAAGTAATAAATATTGATAAGAATTATCTAATATAGTTGTGAGCAATAATAGTTCCTGATTGCATTATTTCATATTATTCTTTGGCTTCAATATGGAATTTGCACTTGTACAATGGAGTAGTTGTGAGCAGTAGTGGAATATAAGCATTATATATATATAGAAAAAAATGACCTTAATTTTAACAATATTTAAACCTATATAAAGTCAATTAGTTGCATTTTATTCAAATTGTTTCTTCTAGGCGCTTCTCAAGAGTTGTGAATCCTTCGTGAATTGTTTAAGTTTGTTAACTTTTTGATTGTGTTCTTTATATGGCTTCTTTTAGAAAAGTGGGAGTCAGTAACAAGCTACACGTACACATATTTTGGTGAAGACTACGGCATAATCATGCATTCTTATGAAGAAAGGAGTAAAAAGGTATTTATGACTGGAAGTTTGATGTTAAAACACCCAGCGTTGTATTATGTGATTATTTGATGTAATTGACTTTAGTTTTTGACTATGAATTATAATTGTCGTTGCTATTATTGTGATTATAGTTTATTGGTTGGATTTAGTTTGATTATGTCTGTGTTGCAATTATGACTATGAACTTGTTAAAATGCTCATGTGTACATATATATTAGTAGTTTAGTACTAAAGCATATTAGCACTTTATTTTACATCCTCATTGATTATTTTGGCAGCTAAGTATTATTTTATATTGTTATTTTTTTAATTCTTTCGATGATGTACATGTTACTGAAATTTAAATGCAATGTCTTACTAATCTTATAAATCTTTGTTGTTTTAGATGTCAGGTTCTAAAAAAAATAAAAAACACTTGTCAATTAAAGCACAAAAGTCTGGTAATAAGGAGGTGATTAGTGCACACAAAACTAAGTTTTCACACCCTAAACCTACAAAATCACGAGCTCCAATTCCTTCACATGTATCTAAAAAGCCTTCAGCATTACCACCCTCTTCTTTGCAGCCACCACAAAAATTCAAGAGAAATTTACTATCTTCCCATGCCGATCATACACCATCACCATCACAATCACCAGCTGAATCACCATATTGTTCACCTATCCAACCTCAGTCATTTGATAATGCTCCTAATAATGAACAAAATTTACATCATGCTCACTTATCGGATGAAAATCATCAAGATGAATCTCTTGCTCAAGAAGGTGAACTTGTCACTCAAGAAGGGCTCTTGAAAATAGAGCCTTTTGGCAATGAGTAAGTACAAAAATCAGTTTCTATTTTAACGTTCTCTCTATATTGTTTTTATTGTGAATACATGTGTAATTACTCATTATTTGAACTTCTTATAGGTTTAATCCATGTACTGCTGTTCGTCATGTAACAAATGCCATTAAAAGCAAATTTTCAGAATTCTGCCCTTCCTGGAGACATGCTAGTGAGCAAATGCGAGATTTGTGGTTTACTGAATTTAAGGTAAGTATTTATTATCATTTTTTTTGTTATTTTGATATTATACATAGTGGGGTAATTCAATGTATATGTTTGTTTTCTTTTATAGAAAAATTGTATGTGGGAACCTCAACACAATGCAAGAATTCGTCAAATTTTTGAGATTAAAGGGAGTGATCGATTAAGATCGTTGATGAATCAGGAGAGACGCAATTATTCAAAAGACCCTAACCATGTACCAAAATATATTCCTGAACCTGTTTGGCGTCAACTATTACATTATTTTGCTACAGATTCGAAATTTAAGAACTGGTCAGCAGCAAATACTGTGAATCGAGCATCAAATGCTGGAAGTTCCATGCATACTGGTGGTTCCATATCTATGGGTGAACATGCACGCAGAATGGTAAGATAAAAATAGTTTATTTATAGTCTTGTTCTTTATTTTTGCAATGTTCTCTTATTCTTTTTTTTCCTATCGATTAAAACTGTTATATTATAGGAGAAAGCTACGGGAGTAAAACCTTCTCTAGAAGAGGTTTATACTAAATGCCACACCAAAAAAGACAAAAGTTGGATTGATGAAAGATCTGAGAAAGCCATTGTATGTGATGCTAATTTGTTCTTCTTTTTGTTTTTTTCAACTGCTAATTTTCACTATATGTTAGTATTTGTTCATGACATATTTAGTTGCGATTAACATGAATTGATTTTGTAGGGTGAATTCAAAAAGCGAAAGACAGAACTTTCTCAAGTAGCTTTATCCTTGGATAATGAGGGAGATGTTGAGGCATCTAAGGAAGGCCTAGATATACCAGATGATTATACTGTTTGGAACGAAGTTGTGACAAAGGGAAAAAAGAAAGCTGCTTTTGGTTTAGGTTCTTTTGGTTTAGATCTCTCTTCAAAGTTGGATTCTAGAAATTGTTCAAAGACATCCAAAGACAATCTAAATATTGAGCAAGAACTTCACATGTGGAAAGAAAAAGCAAAGGAGCAAGAAATGATCAATGAAGAGCAAAAGGTTAAGTTGAAAGATGCTGAGCACAAGTTAAAAGATCAAGGACGTCAACTAAAAGTTCAACAGAAAAGAATTGGTTCTACTGAAAAGACAATTCATGCTTTGTATAAAAAGTTGAATCTCCCACTTCCTTCAACCTTGTCTGATCTTACGGAAGATGAGCTTGGGACAGGCTCTAGTGATGATAACATGAGTGATTGATATTTGGAGTATATGTATCTTCTGATTTAGATTAAGAAATTTTAGGTGAATTAGTTAGTACATTTTATTTTATTCATGATATTTGACCTTTTTAAAGGCTTTTTTTGTTTTAGTTTAAGTATTTTTTTTCTTATTTTAGTTTGATTACATTTATGGACAAAAGTATTTTAATAATAAATATTTTTTTAATTCTTTTATGATAATTAACTTTTTCATGATTTTATTATGTGTTTATAATTTGGATAATGTAATTTGAAAAAAATGATTATGATGGTTTTAATATAGAAAGCAAATCGAATACAATTTATTTTTTAAAATATTTATCTATTAAATAGCAAATTATTTTGTATGAAAATTATTTGAAATATTATATTAAATTTGTAGAAAATTTGTGAGAAAATAATTGGTTGTTTTGTATGAAATTTGTTTCAAATATGTAAATTCTTTTAAATTAAATTTGTCTGAAATTTAATTGAAAAGAAATATTTGATTTGTCTAAAATTTGTTCGAAAAAAATTTGTTATATTTGACTAAATTCGTTAAAAATTTGTCTGAAATAAAGTATATTTTTTGTTTAAAATTTGTCTGAAATACGTTGTTTTTATGTTAGTTAATCTGTCTGAAATTCGTCTAAAATACATCATAATAGTTAGAAATCTAGCAGATAAATGCCTATTCGAAATCTGTCACAAAATCGTCTGAAAAAAATTTCGGACGAAATTTCAGACAAATTTTAAATTAGCAACAAGGCTTTTTGGGACAAAAAAATTTCGTCCCAATTTTGTTTGAAAGAAAAAATTTGTCTATAATTTGTTTGAAATTTATTTCAATTTCGTCTCAAAATTCGTCCGAAAAAGCCCTATTTCTAGTAGTGTCCCCTATCGTCTCCTATAGTTAGGATAATAGCATAAAAAGAACTAAACCACCTCAATCGTTATGGTGGCCACCCCTCCGTGAAGATGATTCATCTCCTTTTGGTGCCATTGATAATAAGATGAACAGAGAGCTTGTTCGACAACACCAAACTTAAAAGTTTACTTTTCTCCAAGTAAAAAAAAACTAAAAATGAGGAGGAACATAAGAAGCGCACGGATGAGTAAAATCAAGAAAGTATTGCAAAAAAAAAGAAGGGAGTGATATAAGGGCAAGGAGAAGTAAATTTTTTTCTTTTTGGATGAGCGCTTTGGTGCTAAACACCCAGCTGGTGTTTAGTGCCCCATGAGACAAGAGAGCCTTGTAATTTATGTCCCTTGTGGGTGTTAAACATCCACCTGGCATTTAACGCCAGTCTCTAGCTGCCGCTTTAAGCGCTAAGCACCCAACCTGGCGTTTAGCGTTAGAGCACTTCGAGTTGAATGCTCTCCTAGGTGCTTTGCTCTTCCTCTAGATTCCTCCTATTTCTATTCTAAGCACTTTGCATGACCACAAACAAAATTAAACCAAAAAAATACTAAGAATAATTATCAAAAATAAATAAAAGTAAATGAAAATTAATCTGGGCATGGAATCAAAGGATACTAAGAGTTGGGTTGTCTCCCAACAAGCGCTTCTTTCAACGTTACTAGCTTGACAGTTATTCTTGAATTTTCTTCCCCTTTTTCCAGTTGATCAAAAGAGATGACTCTAAGAGAGAAATGGAGAAAATCAGTGCCCTTGGATTTGAATTCCTCCTAACAAACTTTTTTTATTATTATTAGCTTGATTCATCTTACTTGTTGAGGTAGGGGTTGGATTGCTTTTTGCTGACCTTCTCTTTTGTTTCTTGATGGCTTTCACCTATATGATTTTAGGACTTTGGTATTGTGTAATAGTTAGAGTGTCCCCTTCATCAAGAACTTCTTGAATTGGTGGTTTGATAAACCAACCACCATGCACTTCCTTGATTCATTAAAGTATGGACTCCCTTGGTTACTCTCCTCCCTTTTTGTATGAGTTTGCAATTATTCTTTTGAGAGAAACTTTGCATGTTCTTTGGCCACCTCTTGTAGCCTCTGCAGATATGGAATCCTAGGCTTGTATTCCTCCACTACCTCATTCTTTATTAGAATTTCACTTGGTACAGAGGTCTCTTGATCTTGCTCTTGCACTTCTAATTCCTCTTTTGCTGCCTCAAGTTGATCTTCATTGTTCTTGCTAAGCACTATTCTACTCTTCAAGCTCATGGTCTTTTCCTCAGCAAGAGATTGTGTCATCTAAGTCATTTGTACTTCTAGATTTCTTCTTGAGGCTCTAGACTCCTGAACGTAGATGTTGACAACTTGAGAGAGTTATTTTACAGCCAGCTTTAGAGATGAGGGTTTAAAAGAATTTTGTGGATATGTGGGTGCTGTGTTGAGGGTGAATTGGGGTTATGAAAGGAGTCTTGTGGGTTATAAAATGAATTTTGTGTATTTCGAAAGGGGTTTTGTGGAGTGTGAAATGAATTTTGTGGATTTTGAGAGAGTTGTGCTAAAGCAAGCTCACGTGGTGAAGGTTTTTATATGAGTAAGTAGGATGCGAAGTTGAAAATTTTTGCGAAGTTTTATCTATTGTTTGCTGCAGTTCTTGGTAGGTAAGATCAAAAGACGATGGTTCTTGGTAAGAATAAGGTGATGGTTCTTGATATGAACAAGAAGGTGATGGTTCTTGATATGGATAGAGAGGTGGTAGTTCTTGATAGATGGAACGCGAAGCACTGAAGTTTTTTTAGTCTTGACTTTTCCAACCAAAGTCTGAATAATTCCTCCATCTATAGTAATTTGAATCACTCTTTAGGTGTGAGTAGTAATCTATGTGATTTCTCTCCATTATTTTTTCTTAGCACAAAACACCAAACAGAATTAACGAAATAAAATAAAGAAAAATAAAGATAATAAAAAATAAAAGAAAGGAAAATGAAAATAAAAAAATAAAATAAAGAGAATAAATTGAATAATTGAGAGAATAAAACAACTAATAAGCAAAAAGGAGTATAAAATTCCAACTCAATAGGTAAAATAACTAGGAAAAATATGACAACTAAGGGGACACCAAACTTAATTTCAGAAATTAAGAGAAAATTTTTTTAAATAAAATAAACCAATTTTTTTTCGAAAATATAAAGAAATAAATTAAATGAAATTGAAACAAAAACGCCTAATCTAAGAAATCAAACAACCAGTAGTTATCAATCACAGTCAATTTCCGACAACGGTGCCAAAAATTTGGTGCAGAATTTTGAATACCCACAAACTAACCGGCAAGTGCACTGGATCGTACCAAGTAATACCTCAGGTGAGTGAGGGTCGATCCCACGAGAATTGATGGATTGAGCAACAATGGTCGAATGACTCACTTAGTCAGGCAAGAAGAAAGTTGTGTTTTGAGGGTTATAAAACGCATTAAACAATAAATTCAGAGAATTGAAAGCAAACAATAAAAGTGGTGTGAAATATATGAGAGAAAACAGTTAAGGCTTCAGAGTTGTTTATTCATCCGGATTAAGTTTTCTTACCGACTATTTTAATCATGTAAGATTTGTTTCATAGCAAACTGTAATTGACTAAACCGTAATGTCTTAGTGATTTAATCTCCTCTAACCCAAATCAACCGCCAATATCTTGGTCACTTAATTTAGATTAGAGGGTTAAGAGCAATTCTAGTTTATGACTACAAAAACCCTAATTACCCAAGACTAAGAGGATTATATGTCACGTATCCCGATTAGTTCAAGTAATTAGCAATTTAGGAGGAATTTGCTTTCAAATTGTTGTTCAAGTAAGATAACTCTGTCGAGAATCACAAGAACACATATAGAATAAAGGTTATACTGTCGTTCTACCCAGATTTATAAGATGAAGAACAAAAGCAATCATTGAAAACTGAATCAATATATTAATTAAAATAGAAAAGCAATAGTTTTAATCTATAGAAATAAATAGAGCTTCTAATCTTAACCGAAGAGGTTTAGTAGCTCATGACTTACAAAGAAAATAAGGATTCTGAAAAGTAAAATGTGCAGAAGTGCCAAGATCCTCCCTCCTTCGGGAGAAGTGAGTCCCAAGAGCTAAATTTTTTCCCTTTTATATCTAAATAATTTTAATTTGAATCTAAAACAAAATAATAAATTTTAGACCTAAAAAATTCCATTTGTAATGCACTTTTAGCGTTTAGCGTCAGGCGAGATAGTAAATTCCCATTTGATTCTATCTTCTTGGTCGCTAAAAGTCAGGCTCGACGTTTAACGCCTTTCAAAACAGTAATTCCAGAAAAAAACATAAACTATTCATAATCTCATTTATATTTGAAAAGCTATATTTGACTTTAAATAACTAACTAACTGAATTATTATTATTTGTTTTAAATTTATATGATCTAATAATTGTTATCATTGTATTAATATTTAATAATAAATTTTTCTTTCCCATCCTTTTTTTTTTTTTAAAGGGGGGCCGGGAGGAGGGCAAATAATGAATTATAACAATTGGAGCCATTATCTATATACGTATATATTTATTATTGTTGTTTATTTTAAAATTTAACGAGGGCAATTGCCCCACGCAAATCAACGTGAATCGGTCCCTGAGTGTTGCAGCTAGATATTTAAAAGTTAGTTAAGTTAACTTGAGTTAGAAGTAAACCTGAGTTTATTAGCTAGGGCTAGATATTAGTTACCGTTTCTATTATGTATATAAATCTTTGTACAATTTAATTCAGTGAAATTCATCAATAGTTTTCATACTCATTTCTGATCTTTGCATGCTCTTAAGTATTCTCTTTCAACTCTTCTCAGTTCTCACTCACCTTAACCAACGCTACACTCGAAGCATGAGCTTGAACACAAGTTACAGCTCATTTTAACGATTTTAATGTTAAACGAAATAAATAAAATAAAAAATAAATACCTTATGAAAAATATTAAATAGCCAAAATATTAATAAAAAATTAATTAATATTAATTTAAATATAAAATAAATATAAAAATATTAATGAACTAATATTTATGATAATAAAATATCTCTTGAATGGTGTATTATGTAACGGAAAAAGTAATTCTAGTGTAAAACTCTTTTAAATATGCCTTGCCTTTCATAAAAAAATAATTCCATGTGATCTTTTGTACCATAAATAATAATTAGGGATTAAATGTATCTCTCTCTTCTCACTACAAGAAAATAGAGTTATTTTGACATTTTATTTTTTAATACCATAATTAAATGTCAAAATTAATATATATTTTTGACAAATATTACAAATGTCAAATTTTCTATATTTTCTTGACGAAAAATTTGACCGTAGAAAATTACTCCTCAATTTTGACAGTTATTTGTTTTCAATTTACTCTACTATTTTTTTTCTTCTTTGGACTCTGTTAATTTTGACATCACACTGCTCTCAGTTTAGGATTATACTACTCATTCTTTATCTTCAAAATCTCAATTTATTCTTTAGTTTCAAGATCACATCTCATTCTTTGTTAAAATTTTTTGTTGAGAATATTTTATAGTCAATAAGTGTCAAAATAAATAGTATTTTTGACAATTAATAAATATCACAGAAAATATGTTATCAAATTTTTCTAACAAATTATTTTTGACAGCTAATATTTATCAAAATAAGATTTAATTTTTTTTTCACAATCGCTTATATGTTAAAAATACTATTTTTGACAAAATTTTTATTAACATATTTTCATAGTTAAAATAGTGTCAAAATTTGTTTTTTTGACAAATTTTAATTTTCTTTTACACATTATAACCCTCAAAAATAATCTATATTGTTGTAGTGTCTCCAATAAAAAAGACAAACTGTAATTCAATTGTAATTTTATTTATTTAATTAATAAAAATAAAAATAAATTAATATAGTTATTAATGTTTTTATAATATGTTTAAATATGTTATCTAAAATTTGGTTTTAAAAAAAATATATTTATTTTAAATTTATATTATTAAAATTTTTGAAATAAAAAACAATTCACAATTTAAAAAATGTAAGAAACAAACCAAAATTTAAAAATTTAACTATTAAATTTAATAACTTCATAATTAATAATAGCAATAAAAATAAAATATAAAAATACATATCTAAGTTATTGAAATCATAAAAAATAACAAAAATAATTATTAATAACTTCTTTATCTATTGTCACACTGCAAATATGCTTTTTCTATTTTTCTAATATTAAAAATTACCTGCAAAGATTTTAATAATTGATTTTAATATACACTTAAGATAATTAATTATTTGTAGTATAATTATTGAGTCCCGCTAGAAAAACAATGAAGGATCTATATAATATATACAATGAAATTTTAATTTGGCCCATTTTAAAATAAAAATAAAAATGAACCATTATTTACCCTAATTGAAACCCTCAATTTCAAATTATTCCCCTTTTACCTATTTTGACCGTCAGTAACCCTCTCCCTCCCCCAAATCCCACACTGTCGCTACTCAACCTCCCCCTAACCCTCTCGCCGCCGCCTGCCCGCAACCTGCCGCAGCTCGGACGAGAATTGCATCACCCACCCCCTTCTGCAACGCCCAGCTTCCGCACCCGTACCCAGTCGTTGGAAGCAACCGCAGCGCACCGTTCTGGGCTGAACATCCCAGCCTTGCGTCCCCTGGTGCCAGTGGACCAGTCATCGGTGCCGACTCGAACAGCAGCACCCAGACCTGCTTCCCGCGCGTTATCTCTGTGTCAGCCTGCTGCCACGATCCTGCCTCCTGCGTCGGAGAATTGATGCCATGACCATTCGACAGTCTAGGGTCTTGTTAGTGTTAAGGCCCCCATCTCCGACCATCGTCAATCATCTATGGTTAGTGGGTTAATTTCCCTTTTTCGGGGATTTATCTTTTTGTTGCTTCATGTTCTAGACACAGTTTAGCCTGCTGAGATGTTTGATTGTACATGGTGAAAAATCGAATACATGCAATTTTAGTAAGTAAGAACATGATGAATAAGATGTTTGCTGAGATTGTTGAAATTGATTTAAGCATAGCCCGGAAAAATTTGCAAAATTTAGGTAATCTGGTTCAAATAGCAGAATATTATTCCCTCGCCTGGTTGTCCTTTGCATGCAGTGTGACGTAAGCAAGCTGACCATTGTCTATTTGTAATTGACCCCTAATTGGATGGTTATTTTAGCAAGATATCGGATGGTTAGTTTTGATGATAGTTCTTTTTCTTTTTCTGTATATATGCTATCTGTTTGTGCTGTTGGTGGTTGTATTGGATTTTAATTAAGAATGTAATAATTGAATAAAAGTTCTTAATTTTTTAGATATTTATTATCAATTAAAATGGATGTTCATTTTACTATGTATACATATGGTTTGTTTATTCGAAAAGTGGATATTTATTTTACTTATAATATTGATCTTTTGCATTGATTTGCTGAACTCTGCATGTACATGCTCCACTAGTTTCTTTTGTTATGTGGTTTCGGAGTAATGAAGAAAATTTGGATTAGACTTAGTTTATGTTTTCTTGAATTGAAGTTAAGTTTGAGTTAGGGTATTTAAATATGGTGTACGGATGAAATTTTGGTTAATTTGTTAGATGTTTAGTATCAACTAAAACGGATGTTCATTTCCTTTAGAATAAGTTAGTTGGCTGTAAAAAGTGATTTGACTATCTCTTTGAGATTAAGGTACTATGTTCACTCTTAAAGTGAACAACAATTAAATTACATAAACAGAACAAAAAATGATGTTTTTTCTCTCTCTTATAGCTATTGAAAATCACAAGAGACAGCAAGGTATGATGCAACAGTAAGGTTGCTGTTGTATGACTTTGGTGGTCACAACCCAGAGTTTGTAGTCCTAGGAACAGTCTTAGCACAAGGAAAAAAGTTGCATGACACTCATCAAACAACACAATTGCACAGATACATGTACTGGGTTGCATGCTCAGTCTTGTCAATGAATGCATGAGATTTCATGATCGATCTATTAGTTTATAATGTCTAATCATGCATTCAAATGATGTAGTGATCCATTAGAAGGTTAAAGGTCTTCAATAAAAAATACCATGACATATAACATGTCTCATAATACGATATTTTGAATTAAGATAAAAAACAAGTTTAATTTACATATGTTTACAAGTGATACTGAGAATTCAAGACAAACCTGCCAGTATTAAAGAAGTCCTTGAATTCTTGATGAAATATCTTGAATTGCTCCACAAATGCTTTGATTATATTCTCCTGAGTTAGTTCTTTGTGATTTTAGCAAGCATAGCTTCTGTTGCAACCAAATCTTCAGGACCACCATTTCGGTAAAACTTGTTTTATATAGTGTGCTTAATTTGTAATTGCCAAGAAAGAGCATGAAACAGGAAATCTATCATAGATTAAACTGAAATGAGATTACATACTTGAGGTACTATGGAAAAACAACCTTGAGGTCATATGTGATGTCATTCCGGTGAGCAATATCTCTAATTCGAGTTAGAGGAGAAGATTCTTGAAGAGCTTAGCCTTGAAGAGCCTAATATTGTCATCATGATGCAACATTTCTTGAAGATTCTTCTTATGTTAACACACTTTTAAATCTTGATGACTAACTGTTGACTTTCTAGTATTTCTCTAAACTATAAATTATATATGTCATGTAAATGTTATGTAATAAAAAAATTTTTTAATTTCAAATTAAGACTTTATTTATTTTTCAATTTAATATCAATGTTTACACAAATTCTATTTTAATCTATACTTTCTAAACCATAAAATAAAAGAAACACGTGGAGCATGCGGATGCAAAAACCAGAAAATTAAGTAAAGGACAAATAGTATATCTAAAATAAACATCCACTTTAAAAAAAAAGGAACAATTCGCATAGACAGTAAAATGAACATCCACATTAGTTGATAAAAATAACTAAGCAATTGATCAAAAATATCACTCGTGCATCATGTTTAAATGACATAACTAAAACTCAACTTAAATTCAATCAAATTAAACTAAATCTAATTCAACCCACATAATAAAAAAAACTTGCAGGCCATATGCAAACAAAACGCAGGAAATCAAGTAAAAGACAAATAATATACCCAAAATAACCATCTACTTTAGAATGGAAAGAACTATCTGCAATTATAATAAAATGAACATCCAACTTAGTTTAAATAGCTAAAGAAAAATATAATTTAGTATTTATTTTACAAATCTAAATGTCACATAACTCTATTATAACTTAATCACTTATATATATATATATATATCTAACTACAACAACTCCAAGCATAGTTGAATTCAGTGAATGGTACACTAAATCCAATTCTACAATATGACTAAATTCTGTCACATCAATTTCTAGCTCAGTCACACCCGTCACTTCCGAGACCTACAATCAAACACAAAAAAAACAACTAAAGGAATTAAGTGACATATGGTACTATAACATAAATATCAGCAATATAAACCACCAAGAAAATGACTAACTTAAACAGGATTAAGCGTGTTAGTAAAATTTTAGTTTATAATAGGAAACATGCTCACTGTTTTTTAACAAATGCTTCTAATCAGGCAAAATTATATTAAATTCACTCCAAATCACATAAACATTTAAATTAGAATGAAAATAACTATCGACCTACGTAATAAAATGAACAGCTGGCCTATATTAAAACTACTTTACACTGAGAGTACATCAAAATTAAATTCTATAATATATATCTATGCTTTCCTTCATGAAAAAGAACCATTGGAACTCCAAGCCATAGAAACAAAAATAGATAATGGATATATACAAAACACTATTCTCTCTAGAATATACATTCTTTGCCACCTATAACTTACATTTTCTGCATTTTATTTGTCAGTTTAGTTAGACCATAGTATAAGATCTTATCTATAAGTTAAGACTTATTTAAAGGCTATAACTCAAAGAAACCATCATAAAATAAACTCTAAATAGAAGAAACTAAAAAAGAAGCACTTGTACTACCTTTTCAAGAGTGAAAACAAGGGCTGCACAAGCAACACCAGTACCTACAATAATGATGTCATCACATCCTTCTGAGACTTCTAGTGGAGTTCATGTACCATTTACTGATGTCTTTATACTTTGTGTATATGTTGTTGCACTTGAAACACTGAATTTTCTCTTGTTTTGATGCAGAACCGTATAAACAAGCACAAGCACCAAACCAAAAACTATGACACTTCCAAAAATGAACATAAAATCCATTGCCAAGAATAAAAACAAGGGATTGGTGAAACTGCGAGAGAAAGTTTGGGAAATAATGAAGACAGATTAATGAAAACTAAGAATGGTGATACACCCTTTTTGTTCTATTGTTCTTGTAAGTCTTAATGTGTTACACTCTTTTTTTTAATATTTAAAAAACTTGTTTCAACAATAAATGTATACCAATGCCACATACTTAAACAGCAAATAGCAACAACAACAATAAATTAACCATATTAATATAAACACTCACACTATTATGATTTAGTCCATCAACATCATAACTATGAATAGCTACAAAAAATATTTTATATAATGATGATTGTAAAGCACAACCAGCATCATAGTGGTTGAAAACCAATTTTAATTGCTCAAAAACTTCAAAGAACAAGTGATGATGTATGTGATCATTTATGTTCAAAACCAACATTAATAAACTATTTCATTCAAATCACTCAATAAAACATGGTATGCACTTCTTAAAAATATACCAAACAATTGATAACATCTGAATCTTTAACCAAATTGGAGTTTTGATAAAAAAAATCACAAACAAGTGCATAACAAAATTCAAGCTCAAACATTATTAGAAATCACATAAAACTGCACAATTGTAAATTATAATGCCTCGTGAGAATAGAATTTAAGTCAAATGCTGACCATACATAAGAATTAAACAAAAAGATTTCATTTAGGCATTTCATCAAACATATGGTGTGCATCATGTGTAAACAGAGCATTTAGTTCAATGAAAGCGACAATCAACCCATAAAATTTAGCCAGCAAACACATTCAATCTAGCAACAGGTATTAACTAGTCCTAAGCCTAATCTATTTGCAGAAACCAGAATTAAAAACAATGAAATAAATAAAATAGAAAAAATCGGGGACAAGGAAAGGGATGGAACCTGCGTTGATGAAGGAGAGAAAGAAGAACGGGGGCAGTGATGGAGTCGTAGCGGCACAAAACTTAGCCACTGCTGGGTTGCACCGGGGTGTTGCTTGCCAGAGCTGGCAGGCGCGAATAGGGGCGTGGGACAGCAAACACGGCAGGGAGAAATGGGGAAAGAGGAAAGAAAGAGAAGAGAGAGAGGATGGGCGCCGGTGGTGGTTGCGGAAGGTTTGACGGGGTTGGTTGGCTGGGGGTGATGGTCAGGGTGATCTGGGTTGAGAAAACGAAGAAGAGAGATAAGGTATGGGTAGAGAAAAAGCGATGGCGCGACAGTGTAACCGCATGTTGCTGCCATCCGCGTCCCCTCATGCGTCAATGGCGGTGGCTGTGGCGTCGAGTTGTTATGAGTAAGGCGGTGATTGTGACGCGCTGCACCGGCAAGATTCTCGAAGAAATGGAGAAAATGGAGATAACGGCGTATTGAGAAAGCTTGTTTTGATTCTATAACTAATAGTAACCCTAATTTGTTTCAGATTTCAAATTAGAAATAATTTAAAATTAATTAATTATCCATAATATATTTTAATTTTCAATTTAACCCCATTGTATGCATTGTATAATATCTCTATTGGCTTTTCATACTTTTCCATAATTATTTATATAAAGCGTGCTAATTAAATGCTAACTAACATAACCCGTTCACGGTTTTTAAATTGCACATCAATAAAGTTAAAAGTTTAAAAGTTTGATCAAAGTTCAATAATTTGAATTAAATGAGATATAATAATTTTTTTAATACAATTATATATATGTGTCACGGCTCAAAATGAGTCATGATTGGCGCTCAGTGAAAATAATCTCCTAGCAAGCCTAACAAACTCATATATAAGCTGAATAAGAAAATTTCAAATATTTTACAAGTTCTAAAATGATTAGTTATATATTTTTAACAAAAATTAAAATAATTAAAAATGGTTAGATCCTGCCTGTGATATATGGAGCAGATGGCGTCTAAGAACTCAATAAGAATACGTACCAATTACAGATCATTACTCTTGAATAGAAAGGCTCACATGACCAAATATTTATTCTTGAAAAATATTTTTAGAAAAATGGGATGAGTTTTGCAACTCAGTGACTAGACAATACATCTATAATCGACATGAGAGCATATAAACATCATTATTAAAGTAATTTTTAATTAAAAAATAATAGTTGATAATAATAAGTGAATCAATAAGGGAGTTCTTGTACATAAATCAAATCAAAAGTCCACACTTGGGCAGCTCCATCTCAATGGGTAGCCTTTTCATCTCGTGTGTCCTAACAGAATAATAGATCTAACGTGTGGCCTATACGTTAGGCTAGCAACACACCCCTGGTAGCTGGAGTCTGAGTTAGATACATCTAAGTTAACGTCATAACCGCCGTTAACTACAGTTTTCTAATACGATCCTCCCAAACCAATTCAAAACATATAAATTCAAATATAATAAATCTTCGATCTTTCGTATATATACGCTATTGAATCAAATCAAATAATACTTTCTCATAAGAAATATTTTCTAACTATAACTTCTTCGATCATAAGTAATTTCAAACACATTTCACAATTTCAAAGTCAATAAGTACTAACAAATACTTCAATGCTTCAAAAGTATATATTCGAGTAAAATCAAATGTTCTAAAATAATAAAAAAGTTTATCAAACATATATATAGTCTCATGTAAAATTTCTAAGATATGAGCTTCATAAAAATATTTTTTTCAACTATAATAAATCAATTATTCTAATCAAATCAAAGTTCTTCAATAATAGTTTTATAAATATAAATAGAAATTCTGAATATCATGAACCAAAAAGAAAATTAACGGTTATAAATGTAAAGCCTACTCACAATTTGGTCCTAAGGGACCGAAGAGACCGAGCACAGAGTGCCAAATTAAAAGGTGAGAGGTTGGAATAGAATGGAATGAAAGAGAATTTGGACCGAAACGGTGGCAGCAACTTCCAGGACTAGATCGTAGATGTAATCATAACATCAACAGCTCCAACCGTTCCATGATATCACCAATACTAGCACTCAAGATAATCTCCAGTAGAAACACAACAAAAGCAGAGCGATAGTACTAAAACAGAGACATATTATCGCAATTAAAATGAGCATTTAAGAAAAGACCAAAATGCAGCAGAGTAAAGGTGGAAGCGTTACAGTTTTGCAAATAGAGCCAGAACGGGGAAAATGGTGCTGATTCAGAGACAAGAATGAAAGGGGGTGTGGGGCTGAGTAAGACCAAAGACGGTTCACTAGCAGTGACGTCGGTGATGCTCTCCTGACGACGATTCCCCGCTTCTCTGGCTAGCTCAAACTCTCCCTTTTCATTCAGCAATGATGGCGGACCCCAACAGTGACGAGGCGGCGGGCTCAACGGCAATGGTTTGTCTGCGACGGAGGTGACCCCCTTTCTTTCCTCGTCGCAGTTCTTTCTCCTCCGCGAACTCCCTTCTCTCTCTCCCTTATTTGCTCTCTCAAGCTTAATAATGGCTCCTTTCAATGACGACCCAGGGAACCGCATCGACGGTAGATGCTTCGGCGACAGCCACAAGACATGGCAACGCAGGAAGGCACCTCCTCTTTCTCCCTCTCCCGTCTTGGTTCTCTTCTCTTTCTGTTTCTTTCACTACAAAATTTATATATATTTGTGGGTATTTTTCAGTGAGAGTTTTAAAAACCTCCATAATATATTTTATCTATGACATTTTGATAAATTCCCACAAGATAGCTAACAATAAAACCCATTCTTATCATAACTAAGTTACCAAATAATTAAAACTCTTTTCAAAATAAAAAAAAACACTTGAAGAAAAAAAGCAAAGGATGAGAGCTTGCTGAAACCCTAACATTGCGATAGCCATCTCCACCGCCATCTCCGCCGTCGTCGCTGCCTCCTCCGCCATTGCTACCGTCGTCACTACTAAAGTTCATCTCCTTTATGCTGTTGCCAAAAAGCTACTGAGATCAAGCCAAGACGCCTCCTTTATCAACGCATTTCTAGATCTTGTCACAATGTCCAAGCCTCTGGGACCAAGAGAAAGAACTTCTTCTGTCAACTCTCCTCCGCCAACGACTCTCGTGTTCTCCATCGGCATTCTCTCGCTTCTGCATGCTCTTCTTCGTTCTACTCATTCTCAATTTTCGGTTCTCTTTCTCTTTTTCCTTTTTATTCATTTTCTTTGTTTTTCATTTTTAGATTCTGAATGCTTTGCTATGTGATATAACATTCAATGAGTTTTATTATCTCTTAATCGATGAACATTATTTCAAATTCGCAAGCACTCCAAGTGTTTGATGAATTGTTTATTCTCTTAATCGTTGTATTAATTCTTGTTCGGTGAACCGATACTGTCTTATTTGCTCACTGTATATATTATCAGGTTTATCAACGTTATTGGGATAGATTAGAGCTTTGAGGAGTTGCCAAATTCCTACTGATGAAGGATTTTGTAAGGCCTCTAAACGCCAAATTATATCTTGCAATTTCCCTGCAATAAAATTGAAGATAAACCTTTGAGTTAGTAAGTATAGATTTAAATAACGAGAAATTATTTAAATTAAATTTTTGTATTTTTATAATTTAAAAAATAAATGTTAAATTTCTTAATTAATTTTTGTATCTAGCTAATTAGTTTATTTTATTAATTTCTTGGACTATATATTTGTTCATCCAGATTATTCGTCCTCTGATCTCCTAACTAAAAGCACTTGTTTCTTTATGTCATTCACATTCTTATGTATTGTAATTAATTAATTAATTAATTAATTAATTAATTAAGTGGACGTGTATGCACCTTAAACTTTTGAAGTGTGTACCATTTTTCATCTATGCAGAGAATAACTAATGGTTGTGAATTGTGTTTATTATTTGGTAACAGCTTGTGCATTATGTGTTCAATCCTGCACTGGTTGGAGGAAGTTTGGCAGATACTATAACATTTGAGGATTTTGTTACACTGTGAGTAGTAGTTATATTTATGTTGCTTTAATTTTGTTTCTTCTGATTCATGTGTTCTAACTTTGTTTCTTTTGTTAAAAGTGGTTTATGCCAGTGAACATTCTCATTACATTTATAATAGAGTCAATTTTGGGATGGATCCTAGTCAAAATCACAAGGGCTCCCAAAAACCTAGAAAGTTTGATAATTGGTGTGTGTTCTGCAGGCATAGTAATTACTAACCCTCTAAATTCTCTTAATTTGTATACTAATAAGTATTAACACTAATGGATCTGAGAAATCTTAAATTTTTCATTAATGTTTGAATAGGAAACTTAGAAAACTTGCCTATAATCATTATCCCAGCTATATGCAAAGATAAAGGTAGCCCTTTTGGAGATCCTGATGTCTGCTATGTAGCTTTCTTATCTCTTCTTATTATCATTTTAATTTGGGGATAATTCTTATTTTGTTTTGATTATAATCTCTAGATTGGAGCAGTTTATATATGGAGTTATGTTTATAACATAATGAGGGTTTCAGCAAGTAAATTCCACAGAGAAAGTACTGCAAGCATTCATTCCATTCATTCTATCCATGCTTATGTTTATAGGGATCGTTGGCTACTCGTGTTATCAAACATTACAACAAGTTGAACCAAAGGATGCCACTTATATATGTGAAGCTATACAGATACCAGGTATGTTTTGTTGCCCTTAATATGTTCAGCCATTGCCTTGTTGGTGTTGTGACAATTTGTGTGATATGCTGCAGATCTTTAGGGCATTGTCTTATATTCATCGTTGTATTGGAGTTTGCCATCGTGATATCAAGCCTCAAAATCTATTGGTATGCCTTTTATATATGTTTGAATACATCCGCTATCTCTTTATTTTTTTAATTTTTAAATCTTTTTCTTCTCATGTTTCAATATTAATGGTCTAAACATCGAAGGTGAATATGATTTACAGATAGGTACTCTGACTAGTGATATTGCTAATATGAATGATGTTTTGCTTGTCAAGTCTGCTGGCTTAAAGAAGAGTAAGTAGCACATATCCTTGTGCTATTTTTTTTATCTCATGAGAAAATATGATTTACCATTACCTACTGGGAAAGAAAATTTTCAATGTTTTAGCTCTTGAAATAGTGGAGTTGCATGTTAATAGTTGGTCACAAAAAATAACCAAGAACATTAAAAAGTTAAGTCTAAAATTTTTTTAAACACTCCCATGTCTCAACCTTGGTGGCGAACACTTTATCATTATTATTTTGTTAGTTTTTGGTGAAAGAAAACTTAATTATATGCCTATTTTCGGTTAGATATTCATGTAGTGAGATTTGACATGGGTTATCATACACCAGAAAAGATTACCAAGTGAGTGACATTATGCTTTTCCACCCTTTTAATTGAGAAGCATATTTTTCATTTTCGATGAAGTTTTTTGGTTTTTAATTTTTCATCAAGCTGAAATTATTGATAGAAACTTTGATTCTTATAGATCAGATATGGTTGGAGAAGAGATATGTTGGGTCTTGCCACACCTCGGAATGGTTCAATACTGCAGGCAGAAGTATTAAGACAGAACTCATTGCTAGTGTCATTGTTTCACAGGTAATCATTTTTGTTGGATCAAACACTTATATTCGGCCGAAAACTATGAATTTAAAAGTCATTGAAGTTTGCACAGATTGATGAATCTGTAGTTTAATTTTCTTTTTCACATATGTTTTGTTAATTGCTATGAATTGGTAGTGTAGTGGACATGGGATGCTACAATCTTGCAAAGCTCAAATGTTGCTTGGAAATATGGGGTCAGTGGTCCTTTCTGGTATGCTAGTGGAGTAATAATCTAGGCATGAATCTTATATTACATTAAATATCTCCTCTGCATGCTGCTGTTTTTTTTTTTTACTTTTTTCTTTTTCAAATTTCAGTCCTCCTAAATTTTGCAATTTAGAAAGTGAAGTAAGCCTGAGATTTGATATGATGCATTGAACATAAACAGGTATTGTTGTTTGGAGTAATTGCTATAGAGATTAAAAGAAAGGCTCCTCATTGTAACAGAAATTCCTAAATATTCTTGTTCTAGCTTCAATAGCTAGTGTAAGCATTAGGACTTGTTAACTGCATTATTAGTTTGTCATTATTTTTGGATGATAATGGTATGGCTAGAAGTCAAGATCTAGTTGCAATGTTTGTAAATACATTTATCTAGTTATTTTCATTGTTCAGGAGTTTGGACATATAAGTCTGTATTTTATCATTTATTTTTTAATATTTTGTAGTTGTAATTAATAAGATTGGAAAATGATGGTAGTGTGCTATATTTTGTTGTAAAGTATTTTTTTATTTTAATTTTCTTCTACATTTTTAATGTCTTGCTTAAATATTTCTTTTTAATAATAAATGATTAGTAGTGTAATTATAGTGTAGATTAATGCTTAAAAATTATATTGACAGGTTTGAAAACTCCACAGAATAACTGTTATTTTCAAAATGAAAAAATCTTTTTGTGGGGGTTTTAAACCGTCACAAACATTGACCAAAAACTGTCACAAAAGTCTAATATAAAACCCCCACTAAATACACACAAAACCTCCACTGAATAGATTGTGGAGGTTTTTAAAAACCTCCACAAAAGACCTCGTGGCACCTCAAATTTTGGGAGTTTTAGAAATTCCCACAAACTATTTAGTGGGGGTTATAAACCTCCACAAATAAGAAAAAAAGTGCCACAAATAAACAAAAATTTTGTAGTGTTTCTTTCATTCTCAGGGTGTGTGTGTGTGTTAGAAGAGGGTTAGTATAGATAAAATTAGGGTTAGGATTGGGAAGAAAGAATAAGGTTAATTTAAGAATTTTGATAAAATTAGAGGGTAATAAAAAAAATTTGGGACATTACAATATGTATCTTAAAAAAATAATTTTTTAAGTTACATTATCTGATTTTTAATAAAAAAATTGAACCATTTCACTGATAATAGATATTTTGTGCTGAATCAGACTAGATAGATGATCAATTCTCAATTGATTTGGTTTGAATTGGTATGTTTGATCCGATTCTTAGAATTATAGTTTAGTTAATATCATTAGTTATGTTGTAACTAAAAACGAATTATTTTTTTTCTATAGTTTATATAAGAATTACATTTTATTTAAACTTTTTAGTTCATTATATAGTTTTGTTTTGTTTTTTCTTAATGAAAGATAGATAGTTCATTTCTACAAAGAAATTATAATGGTTACAATCAATACAATTAAATAGTAGAGAAGTAGAACATGTAAGGTTATTACTAAGAAGCACACGGAAACAACAAAAGTTAACAAGTAAATTATATTTGGTTTTTGACCTTTTTTATTTATTTTAAAACTCAATTTGAGATATCATAGAGCTAATATATATTCTGCTTTTATTGTTATTATTATAAAATCAAAATTCCCACTAACACATAAAGATTACTTAATTTTAACAGCTCATTTCACCAGCTTGTGTATATTGCACATTTTGACACTTCAAGCCTCATAATTTTGTTCTCATAATTTTGTTCTTGCATTGGTGATAGGAATGAGAATGACGGCAAAAATCTTCACACTCACTCATCGAAACATATCTTTATACATTTTTATAAGACATATTTTGTTAATTTTTTTAACTATTATGGAACACAAATTATTCATTATATATTTGTGTGGATTTATAGATATTATTTAACACATATTTCAATATAATAAAAGGCCAACAAAATAATAATTTTTTTACGTAGAATAATAATCAAACTTTTCACATAATAATCAAATAATTTCATATTAATATAACAAAAAATTATCCATCGCTATATTTTTTGTATTTCTATATGTATTTCAGTGGCGGAGCCACATTATGAGCAAGGGGGGCAATGGCCTCCCAAACTAATAAAATGTATGTATTAAATTTTTAATTTTTTAGTTTAACCCTTTTTTAATTTTTAATTTTTCTTTTTTCTTAACTTATATTTTTCATGTTAGCCCCTCCCAAAATAATTTCTAGCTCCGCTCCTAATGTATTTATATATAGGTAATTGTTAATTATTTATGTTAGATATATACTAAAATTAATTACTAAAATCAGTTATTTGTTTGAGCATCATCACTTTAATTTTTTGTTTTCTTCCTCTCCCACGCATTAAATATGCAAGATGAATCCATCATCGATCGAGTCCCATTTTAATTTAGAGAAAGTATCTTCCAGCTGCTTTTAAACTTTTAAAGTACAAGCTCAATGAAATATTCATGTACCATTCGATAAAATTAAAACATCACGAACATGTTGCCACACATGACGTTACCATTACCAAATAAAACTAAGGTCCCTCTTGTTTGTGTGAGAAACCAACAAATTAATTAAATATCAAACAAACTAATCAAATTAATTAGTTCACAGTTATATTGTAATTTATTTAGTGAAATATATTTTGATAATAATGCCTTTAGAGAGCTAGCCCACTTGCTTGATTTTCAAAGTTTCAATGATAGAGGCTTTAGATGGTCAAATTGGTTCAATTTGATAATTCTATATAATAAATTAAAAGATTAAAGACCAAAGATATCTAACCTAAGTACCTAACTGGGTTTTCTTTTTTATTGTTTTTATACATTTTATTCTCATAAAACCATCAGCATTCATATTTTAATTTATATAATAAGAAATCCGATTAATTCGATTTGATCAATCAATGCATAGCAATCAACGATTTTTTTTTCTTTTCTATTCTTATTAGAACTTAAATTTAAAATTTCAAGAAATATATATTAATTTACTATGCATATATGTTGCTCTATTAACCTAAGATTATTTCAATAAAAAGTCTCTCGTACTCACCGATCAAAACACATGATGTAACCTAAGATTATTTCAATAAAAAGTCTCTCGTACTCACCGATCAAAACACATAATTTGCTACAAAATGTGACAGATTTGCGATCATATAAGCGGACAACTTGCGACGAGTTAGGTTCGGAAAATTTTTTCGCTAACTAGCGTCAACTAAGAATTTCATTTTGTCTATGAAATTAGCTTGCATTTAGCTATAAGTCTGCTACAGTAGAGTTTATTGCTAATTAGCGACTACCGTTTAGTCTATTTCTTCTATGAAATTAGCTTTTATTTAAGTGATAGATTTGCAACTATTTATTCGATAGTTAAAAATTTTTTCGATGAATTAACGATTGTTGTGTTTGCTTCACTTATCTGCAACGTGTAATTAGTAAAAAAAATATTAATTATTAGACAATAACTAATCTCTTATAAATTATATTTTGCGTCACATTAGTGATAATTTTACGATTCTTTTTATGATAACTAATCCACCATATTCTTTGTAGTGTGTAAATACGAGAGCACTCAAATCATTCTTCTCTTATCATATCTCACTCTTATAGTCTCATCCCCCTCTCTCGTTTAAATTTCTTACAAATGGCTACTTAATTGTTGTTGTGTATCCTAATGCAATAATTAAATATAATGATCAGTGCATCATTTGAATACACT
>NC_029777.3:91044239-91078941 GCF_000817695.3 Arachis duranensis
TGACTTTATTAGATAACTAGCTAACTGAATTATTATTATTTGTTTTAAATTTATATGATATAATAATTGTTATTATTGTATTAATATTTAATAATAAATTTTTCTTATGGATTCTTTTTTATTTAAAGTGGGGGCAGGAGGAGGGCAAATGAATTATATCGATGGGAGCCATTATCTATATACGTATATATTTATTGTTTATTTATTTTAAAATTTAATGAAGACAATTATCCACCAATAAATAATAGTTCAAAAGATATAATTTTTTTATACTCAATTAAAAAGTTGTAGATTTGAGTCTTTTATCGTTAGTAAAAGAAAAAAGAAAGAGAATAATTGTCCCACACAAATCAACGTGGATCCGTTCTTGAGTGTTGTAGCTAGATATTTAAAAGTTAATTAAGTTAACCTGAGTTAGAAGTAAACCTGAGTTTATTAGCTAGAGTTAGATATTAGTTACCGTTTCTGTTTTGTATATAAATGTTATTGTACAATTTAATTCAGTGAAATTCATCAATAGTTTTCATACTCATTTCTGATATTTGCATGCTCTAAGTATTCTCTTTCAACTCTACCTTCTCACGCTCTTAAGTATTCTCTTTCAACTCTTCTCAGTTCTCACTCACCTTAACCAACGCTACACTCGAAGCATGAGCTTGAACACAAGTTACAGCTCATTTTAACGATTTTAATGTTAAACGAAATAAATAAAATAAAAAATAAATACCTTATGAAAAATATTAAATAGCAAAAATTTTAATAAAAAATTAATTAATATTAATTTAAATATAAAATAAATATAAAAATATTAATGAACTAATATTTATGATAATAAAATATCTCTTGAATGGTGTATTATGTAACGGAAAAAGTAATTCTAGTGTAAAACTCTTTTAAATTTGCCTTGCCTTTCATAAAAAAATAATTCCATGTAATCTTTTGTACCATAAATAATAATTAGGGATTAAATGTATCGATCTCTCTCTTCTCCAATAAAAAAGACAAACTGTAATTCTATTGTAATTTTATTTATTTAATTAATAAAAATAAAAATAAATTAATATAGTTATTACTGTTTTTATAATATGTTTAAATATGTTATCTGAAATTTGGTTTTAGAAAAAATATATTTATTTTTAATTTATATTATTAAAATTTTTGAAATAAAAAACAATTCACAATTTTAAAAATGTAAGAAACAAACCAAAATTAAAAAATTTAACTATTAAATTTAATAACTTCATAATTAATAATAGCAATAAAAATAAAATATGAAAATACATATCTAAGTTATTGAGATCATAAAAAATAACAAAAATAATTATTAATAACTTCTTTATCTATTGTCACATCTGCAAATATGCTTTTTCCATTTTTCTAATATTAAAAATCACCTACAAATATGATTTTGATACTATACACTTAAGATAATTGATCATTTATTATATATGTAGTATAATTGTTTGGGAGATGCTACACATTTATGTAACCATGTAACCAAGTTAGTTCAATACAAAAAAAATTCAATACCATTAAATGAAACGTGAAATACACGCGCCCAACACACATGAAATCGCTCTTACTCAACGCTTCTTCTCCCCCACGCTTCTTCTTCTCCTGCGCTTCTTTTTCTTCATCTTCTTCTTCTTCTTCTTCTTTTCACGCTCGTTTACGCATGGAGCGTCTTCTTCTTCTTCGCCTTTATCTTCGCGTTCTTCCTTCTCCTCCTTCTCCTCCTTTTTCGTGTTCCTTCTTCTTCACATGTTTTCTCCTTATCGTCATTCTTTTGTTGTTGTTGATGCTGTATTTTTTTTGTCTTTTCCTCCTTCTCTTTTTGGTGAAGAAGCAGTAGAAGGTAAGGAAGAAGAGTTTTGAATAGTGCAGAATGAACCGAATACAGTACTCATGATGAACCGAACATAGTACTCATGGTGAACCGAAATTAATACACTGGACGAACCAAAAGGTAGAAACACACTGAACCCTAAACCCTAAACCCTAAACACTAAAACCAGAACCCTGAACACTGAACCCTGAACCCATAAACCCTAAATTCCTAAAACCTAGACCCTACACCCTAAAACCTAAACGCTAAACCCTAAACCCTGAATCCGAAGCCTGAACTCTGAACTCTGAACCCTGAACGCTAAACCCTAAACCCTGAACCCAAACCGTGAACACTGAACTCTGAACCTTGAATATTAAATCCTAAACCCTAAATCCTGAACCCTACCGTAAACCCTAAACCCCTAAAACCCTGAATCCTGAACCCTAAACCCTAGATCCCTAAACCCTAATCCCTCAACCATGAACACAGTGAACCAAAATTAATACATGGGGCGAACCGAAAGTTTGAAACACAGTGAACCTTACCCATTCAAAGCAATTTACGTGAGGGACTCTCTTTAACAGAATATATAATTTCTTGTTACGGAGCCCGTAAAGGGGTTGTGGATACTGCTGTACGAACATCAGATGCCTTAACGACAGAAAAAAGGATTGATCAAATTCTATTGAGTCTGACTCATAGTGATCCTTTATCAAAGAATAACTCTGGTTATCAAATGATTGAACAACCGGGAGCAATTTACTTACGATACTTAGTTGACATTCATAAAAAGTATCTAATGAATTATGAGTTCAATACATCCTGTTTAGCAGAAAGACGGATATTCCTTGCTCATTATCAGACAATCACTTATCTGTACATTGAACCCTGAACCCATAAATCCTAAACTCTAAAACCCTAAACCCTGAAACTCTATCGTTATTCTTTTGTTGTTGTTTCTGCTGTATTTTTTTTGTCTTTTTCTTCTTCTCTTGCTGGTGAAGAAGCAGTAGAAGTGAGGAAGAAGAGTTTTGAATAGTGTAGAATGAGCTGAACACAGTACTCATGGTGAACCGAACACAATACTCATGGTGAACCGAACACAATACAATTGTATAGTACTGAGTGAACGAAACATAATCCATTATATAAAATCAAATTCAAATAGCTTTTTGCAGAATGAACTGAACACAGTACTCATGGTGAACCAAACACAATACTCATGGTGAAATAATTATATAGTATTGAGTGAACAAAACATAATCCATTATATAAAATCAAATTCAAATAACTCTGCCTACAATTTACATATTATCAATTCAATTCAATTTAATTCAGTACACTTCCGTCTATGTAATTCAATTCAAATTAGCAATTGCATTCTATTCAATTCGATTCAAAATTGAATAATCCAAATTTTGTCAGTTTGATTCGTTTCAGAAGAATAATCTAAATCGCTCTCCTAATTTAAAGTTGAGTCATTTATTGTTTCAATTTAAAAGTGCAGATCGAAAAAGAAAACAAGTGAGGGATGAGAAATGCACGTATGGAGAAAATTACTTCGTTAACAACCATATAAAAAATACATGAATGCAGAACTTCTCCGTATGTTTATATAAAACGTGCTAATTAAGTGCTAACTAACATAACCTGTTCACGTTTTTTAAATTGTACACCAATAAAGTTAAAAGTTTAAAAGTTTGATAAGGTTCAATTTGAATTAAATGAGATATAATAATTTTTTTAATACAATTATATACATGTATCTTAAACAAATGATTTTTTAAGTTACATTATCTGATTTTTAATAAAAAAATTGAACCATTTCACTGATAATAGATATTTTGTGCTGAATCAGACTAGATAGGTGATCAATTCTCAATTGATTTGGTTTGAATTGGTACATTTGATCCGATTCATAGAATTATAGTTTATTACTAAGAAGTAGAACATGTAAACTAAGAAGCACACGGAAACAACACAAGTTAACAAGTAAATTATATTTGGTTTTTTGACCTTTTTTATTTTAAAACTCAATTATTTGAGATATCATGGAGCTAATATATATTTTGCTTTTATTGTTATTATTATAAAATCTAAATTCACACTAACACATAAAGATTACTTAATTTTAAATATAATTGTATAAAATATTTTATATTTATTATTATAATATATTTTTATCATAATATGTTCTAAATCCAATTAAACATTTTCACTTTTGGGTGCTACTTAATTAACTTCTTGTAACACTCCAACCACTTCAAGCCTCATAATTTTGTTCTTGCATTGGTAGTAGGAATGACGACAAAAATCTTTACACTCACTCATCAAAACGTATCCACAAAAAAAATAAATTTTTATACATTTTTAATTATAAGATATATTTAGTTAATTTTTTTGTTAACTATTATGGAACACAAATTATTCATTATATATTTGTGTAGATTTATAGATATTATTTAACACACATATTTTTAATAAAGTGAAAGGCCAACAAAATAATAATTTTTTTTACGTAGAATAAAAATCAAACTTTTCACATAATAATCAAATAATCTCGTATTAATATAACAAAAAATTATCCATCGCTATATTTTTTTTTGTATTTCTACATGTATTTATATATGGTAATTATTAATCATTTATGCTAAGTATATACTAAAATCAATTACTAAAATCAGCTATTAGTAAATTATATGTTGTAATATAAAATACATATTAAAAATAAATTAAATAACACATATATTTGTATATAAATATACAATGATTAATTTTAATAGTTAATTTTAGTGTATAAATAATATATTTTTTTTCTCATTGATAGTTAGTTTTTTTTAGGTAGCATTGTAAGAAAAGTTTAGTAAAAAATAAACAAATGCAAAGTAAGTTCTACCAATTAAGCAAAACTATACTTTGAGCATCATCACTTTAATTTTTTGTTTTCTTCCTCTCCCACGCATTAAATATGCAAGATGAATCCATCATCGATCGAGTTTCCCATTTTAATTTAAAAGTATCTTCCATCTGCTTTTAAACTTTTAAAGTACAAGCTCAATGAAATATTCATGTACCATTCGATAAAATTAAAACATCACGAACATGTTGCCACAACATGACGTTACCATTACCAAATAAAATTAAGGTCGTCCCTCTTGTTTGTGTGAGAAACCAATAAATTAAATATCAAACAAACTAATCAAATTAATTAGTTCACAGTTATATTGTAATTTATTTAGCGAAATATATTTTGATAATAATGCCTTTAGAGAGCTAGCCCACTTGCTTGATTTTCAAAGTTTCAATGATAGAGGCTTTAGATGGTCAAATTGGTTCAATTTGATAATTCTATATAATAAATTAAAAGATTAAAGACCAAAGATATCTAACCTAAGTACCTAACTGGGTTTTCTTTTTTATTGTTTTTATACATTTTATTCTCATAAAACCATCAGCATTCATATTTTAATTTATATAATAAGAAATCCGATTAATTCGATTTGATCAATCAATGCGATAGCAATCAACGATTTTTTTTTCTTTTCTATTCTTATTAGAACTTAAATTTAAAATTTCAAGAAATATATATTAACTTACTATGCATATATGTTGCTCTATTAACCTAAGATTTCAATAAAAAGTCTCTCGTACTCACCGATCAAAAAGTTTTCCGCAAACGTGATGGATCATATATGAGAAATAGTACAGTTTATACTGTGAGTGGTGCAATCTAGTCTGTAAAGACAACAACTACTTTTTAATTAATCAAACACCTACTTTGGATATTATTTTGCAACAAAAGTTGGTTGTCAAAACTCAAAAAGGACCTAACTCTCATGACTAAAACTTAAGCTTTTGGAATTCAATCACCTGATCATTTATAAGTAATACCGAAGTTTTCACATGTGCCATACAATTTTATTGCCATATTGCTATTTGTAATGCCTATTAATAATCTTTTTTAAAAAGATATTTTGATTTTTATTTAATAAAATTTAATGATTTATAAAAGGCCCAGGTGACGCATACATCTAATGTGCATAAGTTATTTTCGCTTATTTTAGACACCCATCATCTGTAATCCGAATTGAATCAATAAATCATCAATTGATTTTTAGAAGTCTTCAAACTTGACATAAATCATATACTACTCTAAGTTTAATTTATTCTAGAGAGTTGTTTATGTCAAAGAAGACTTGTAAATGTATGTCTACCAAACTAAGTTAACATGTTTTGTGTTATTCACAAGTCAATGTTTAAGTCCAAATAAATATGTGGTTAATTTTCAATAAATTATTTGAGGAACTTTAATTTGGGGTAAATTATTGTATAACATTGTTGTGAAATATCAATTTATTTAAATTTGTAGAAATTTATAATTTAATCAGAAATAATATCAGGACAATTCTCCATTTGAAGAACATATAGATTTTCATATATTCTCCATTAAAATCGCATTCAAGCAACACTAGATTTAAATCGACTTTTTTCCTAATATATGCTTCATTCTAAATTTTTATATGCACTGTTTGTGGTCCATTTTTGAATTATAATCCTAATAAAGGAAATATTATTTTCGAACTTGGGAACAACTCTTGTCTTTGGAGACTATTTAAATTGGAATTTATTAGCCAAGGCAATAATTAGGGTTACTTGAATTGACATATTTTAATTAACACGCATTATATATAATAAAATAGTTTTTTAGTGGTTGGAGAAATAATGTTATGCTTAAACAGTAATGTTAGTTAGACCAAAAAAAAATTTTAATTTACTTTATTTAATATTTATTAATTATTATAATAATTAATACTAAATATTTTCAATACCTACATGGTGATTAAAATGAACGATAAACATTCTATTGATGTTTTGTCATGTATTTATATATTTTTTTAATTTACTGGTATGGTTTTTGATTAAGTATTTGTGATTCATGTAGGGCAAAACGATATCATTTCTTGATAATCACTTATTCATATACATATCAATATCATTCTCTTTTTTGTTGGTGGTAGATGAAATCTAAACATAGATGCTCTGGTGAGAACTACTGAATTTCCATCTCAATGCTCTGGGGAGGATTGAAGGCCACACACGTTAAAAACTAATTCATTTTGAATCTAAATTTTATTTAATTAAAGATTTGTTGTTAACCAATAAATTACTGCATATTAAAATAGAATTTAAATTTCAATTACTTAAGTAAATGAGTGAACTAACTATACTTAACCAACTTAAGTTGGTTTGGAAACCAAACCTTTTTTCAATTTGAACGAAAACTATCTAAATTTCATTTCATCATACTATCCAAGCGGCTATTACTTCCGGGTGTTTTCATACTTTGATGTTTGATCAACTGCTTTAGAGTTTCTTTTGTAATTTTCATATTTGTTATAAGTAAGGGTGGTAAACGGGACTAAACCCGTCGGACCGGCCCGCATAACCTGTCAAAAAAGGTGGGTCAAGCTGGAAAATTGAGACTGCCAAATTACAAAAGCCCGCTTAATCCGCACCGTTGAAATCGCAGGCTTTGACAGGGTGGGACAGGTTTTTTCGCTGGGCTAAGGGTTTTTTTAGTGAGGGGGTATTTTTACAATTTTTTGGCCAAAACCTAACTTTCCCGAACCTAACTTAGAAGAGTATGAAGATAAAAATTGAGTGTTTTTTATTATGTTTATGTTACTTTGGAGACAATATTTATAATTATGTTTTGAATTATGTTTATTTTGCTTTGGAGAGAATATTTATACTTATGTTTTGGATGAAAACTTGGTTTATAATTATATTTATTAGATATTTATAATTACAAAGACTTTAATATTTGTGAATATAAAAAATATAATTTTTTATACCATTAAAAATTATAAATTTATTAATATAATTGTGAAATTATATATATTATTTAGTAGTTAATAATAAAAAAAGAGGAATTTTGACAGGCTTAACCCGTCAGCTCCCAACCTGCAGTTAGACGGAACGGGGTAAAATTTTAGAACCGTCTCATTAAACAGGACGAGACAGACCAACCCACTAAAAAATGGACTTCTGACAGAGTGGGACGGACTTCCCTATTTACCACTCTAGTAATAAAATAAATTGTGAACCTGCTACTTAATGGTACAAGCCATAGCAATGTGCCAATAAAGTAATAATACTTTCGTTTTCCGCGTCTTAGATAATTAAAATTGATTTCGCTAACATTTGAAACATACATATCATATCAACAACAACGGTGAATGTTAGAGTAGAGAATATTAGATGGTACAAACATACTACCATATGATTTTAAACATGATTATTAGAGTAGAGAATGAACTTTTTTTAATCAATTTTTTTAATATTATTTTGTTTATTTTAAATTTTAAGTTTGAAATCATAAATTTTTAATTCTATATCTTAAATTATAAACTTTAAATCCTAAGATGGTTAACAAAATTTTATTCTTCTAATTTTTAAATTTTAAAAGAAGAAAATATGGAAAAATAACTTTTAGTTAGTTAATATTAACTATTTTTTAAAAATTTAATTAATTCTCATTTTAAAAAGATTTAAAATTAATATATATAAATAAAATAATTTTTTAAAAAAATTAACGGATGTTAATTGAAAAAAATTAACTTTCTAACCTTACTCTTTTGAAAAAGACCCTAATTTAATTTTTGAAGGGAATAAGAATTTAAAGTTTAAAAATAAATTTGATTATGCTTATATATATATAGTCTTTTTATATAATCAACTCTTTTCATAATTAAGTCTAACGGTTTCAATAACTTATTTAAGACAATAAAAATCAGCCACATAAATGTGCATGTGACTTCATTCTCCTCAACTTTTCTTTCTCTTAGCAAATAAAATAATTTTTTTCATCCTCTTTCTCTTTTTTCTTTTAAGACAAATGTCATTGTAGCAAGATGGTAACACCTAAAAAAAATAATTTGGAGAAAATAATATTTTAATAATAAATTAAAAAAGTCACATTAAAATAAAAGCGTCATAAAAGTGCTTTAAGCAGTTTTAGTGCAAGAAGCAAGACCCATTGTTAGTAATTAGTACAATATATATCCATTTTTTCAATTGACAAGAAGCAAGGGTTTGCTTTAATTATCGCACCTAATTAATGCGATCAAGCATGAAATCACCCTAACTCTACAAGGGATATGGATATATTATTAGAATCTTACTTTTATCATTATTGTGCCCTACAAAATTAATATATAATGTCGTTTGACACAAATATCAAGCACACAAATTAAAGGTGCATGGACATATATATGTAACTAAACTTTTCTCTATATTATTTTTTTGCTTTGTGGACCTTTCTTTGTAGCTTCAGAAACAACAACTTTTGTACAACTTGATATTATTAAACTCAAAAAAATATATATTATACTTAAATATGTGAAGATCGATAATAGCTTTGGTTTTGGTTTTGGTTGTGGTCACATTGTGAATGTGATATATATTCCTATTGAACGAATTTGGAATTGCATGCATGCATTATAATTGTACCTCTCAAATCACACTTTAAATAAAGGACTTAATTATATATTAGGACCATTTTGATTTTTATGGATATAAACTGTTTTGGAGCGACACATAATCTTGATAATTGTAGTGGTGCAATCTAAGCTGTAAAGATGTGATCAATTTTAAAACAACATGCACATACATAATAATAAATGAAACTCATAATTAATAATAACTTAGCATGGATATATAATCAATTATATATATTATTTTACGTACTTCTATAAAAGTAGTTTATGTTTGTTGTGAAAAGTCTAAGCAGTGATGAAAGAAAACGACCGTTTTGAATAACTCATATATATTTGATTTAGTGAGCTTCTGCTTTTCTGGCTTTTCCCTTTTGATTCAACAACAAAGGGTGCTTTTATTATTATTGTACGTACAACATGCAATGTATATATAAAACGTACACAGACATGTGTACATTCAAGTTGAACCTTGCTAGAAACTTTCCGCATTGATTTTGTTTTTCTTTCCGAATTTATTTTTATAGTAGTGATTAATTATATCTCTTACTAGTTAAGGTTCTGTTAGGCTCTTTTTTTATATTTTAAAAAATCAAAATTATTATAGACTATATAATATATAGCGTTTGTTGAGTCACATTTATTAATTCACATATTTTAGAAATATGTATATTCATGCTTAAGATAAAGATACTAATAAATTCGTTTCTTCACATGACAAACGCATTTTGACCTTATTTAATTTTTAAACAAAATTTCAGTTCATGAAAAACTGTCTCTGTGTGTGTGTTGTATATCATCTAATCTAATCATGTATTGAAACATTACTAGTATTGTTGATTCTCTGGTCCATTCACTACTAGAATGGTAACACAAATATAATATCTAATTGAAATGACAATGTCACAGGTTATTTTTTTCATATGATCGATATATTATATTTTTATAAAAAGAATTTAATTTTCATGGTCATTAGGCATTTAGTCTAGTAGCTTAGTTCCTCGTGGACTTTAATTGCTTGTTTGCTTGTTGCATCCGATCTAAGAAGATATAATCTGCTGTGAAGCAAATTGGCTCAATAGGCCCAAATAGCATCACAAAAGCAAAGTGAGAATGAATTTATAAAGCTGGTAGATGCTTATGCCCGCATGGATTTGAAGCTAAAGGGGGAAGATTCATTTGGTACAGCAACCCCAAGAATGGTTTCATAACAAGAGAGGATAGACCGAGCTATGGGGAACTGGGATTGGAGGAGAATGTTTCAGCATGCATCACTTGTTGCTATGCCAGCTATAAGTTTAGATCACAGCCCAATCATTATGACACCAGAGCCGAGGAAGAAGAGCAACAGATTTTTCAAATATGAAGCATATTGTGACGACTATAAAGAGTGCAAGGATATTGTGAGAAGAGGATGGAATAAGCCAACAGAAAGTGTAGAAGCATGGCAGAAATAAAAAAAAAATAATGAAGAATTGTACATAAATTGAAGAAATGGAATTAAAAAACCTTTTTAAGAGTGGACAAAGAAATTATCAATCTCAGCACTACATTGCAGAAATTATAAGTTTTAAATCTATCAAAAAGATAGTAAAAATTCTGGGTGTGCAAAAAAATTAGTTTCACTGAATTGAATTGAAACTGAATTGAAATTGTTTGAAATAAACCAATTTTTTCAAATAAAAAATTGACTTGAAACCATAACTTTTATAAAAATCAGTTTATTAAAAATTAGTTTTTATGGTTCAGTTTAGTTTTAAACCAAATTAAAATTAGTTTTATTTAAATTTTAAAATTAGTTTTTACATACTCTTTTTCTCTCTCCCCCTCTCTCTCCCTTCTCTCTCTCTCCCATTTCCTCTTTTCCTCCCTTCTCTCTCCTCTCTCTCTCTCCTCTTTTTCTTCTTCTTTCTCTCTTCTCTCTCTCTCCTCTCCCCCTTTTCTCTCTCCTTTCCCTCTCTCTTCTTCTCTCTCTCCCCTTTCTCTCTCTCACTCTTTTTCCTGTCTATCTCCTCTCCCCCTTCTCTTTCTCCTTTTCCTCTCTCACTCCTTCTCTCTCTCCCTCCTTTTCTTCTCTCACTCTCTCTCTCCTTTTCCTCTCTTTCCCCTTCTATCTCTGTTTCTCTCTCTCTTCCTTTTTTCTCTTTCTCTCTCCCGCTCCTCTCTCTACCCTTTCCTTATTTCTCTCTCTCCCTCCCCTCTCTCCTCCTCTTCCTCTCTTCCTTCTCTCTCTTCCTCTCTCTTTTTCTCCTCTTTCTCTCCTCATCTCTTTTTTCTCTTTCTCTCTCAGTCTTTTCTCACTCTCTATCCCTCTTCTCTCTCTTTTTTCCCTTCTCTCTAAAGCGAGAGAGAGGAAGAGGAGAGAAAAAAAGGAGGAGAGAGAAAAATGGGACATGTGAGGAGAGAGAGGAGGGAGAGAGATAGAAAAAAGAGAAAGAGAGATAAAAAAGAGAAAGGAGGGAGAGAGATAGAAAAAAGAGAAAGAGAGATAAAAAAGAGAAAGGAGGGAGAGAGAGAATGTGGAGGGGGAGAAAGAAGGGAAGGAGAGACAATTAAAATTGGTTTTATTTTTATGAATTGGTTTAAACTGGTGCACTGTATCGTAAACTGGTTTAAAACCAGTTTCTTATGCGACAAAGCAGTTTGGTTCAGTTTCTAAACCATTTAAAATGGTTTAGTGCTATTTCAGTTCAGTTTATGAAAAAAATGAACCATGCACACCTCTAATAAGAACAAATTATGCAGATAAAATAAAAAATAGCAAATCTTTAGAAGCAGAAAGAAATACTGAAAGCAAAGAAAGAGACTGAAGTGGCTCAGGTGGAGAGATAAAAATATTTCTTTTTTTCATGCCACAACTATTCAGATATGAGATAAAAACATGATAGAAAGATTGAAGGACAAGAATAACAATTGGATTAACGAGGAAGGGAATATTATGAGGATGATTGAGGAGCATTTTGAAAATCTATTTAAAACTTCTGCAATAACAAATTGCCAAGGGTGCATAAACAAGATACCAAAAAGGGTAACTTAAAAAATCAACGTGAATTAATAGAAGAATTTAAAGACAAAGAGATAAGAGATGCAGCCTTTAGCATGAGGACTCTTAAAGCACCGGGTTCAGACGGATTAAATTGGTTTTTCTTTCAAAAGCATTGGGATGATATTTGCAAAGAAGTTGGAGATGTGGTCAACGATTTTTTCAAGAGTAGCAAATTACCAAAGAGCATGAGAGAAATTACCGTGATTTTTATTTCAAAGATCAAACAACCAGAAAGCATCATTTAAGACCAATAAACTGTTACAATTATATTTATAAAATAATTGCAAAGATCATGCTCATGAGGCTATGAAAATGGCTTATCAGTTTTGTTTTACCTATCCAAAGTGCTTTTGTGGGTGGGAGACTAATTCAGGATAATATAATTATAGTTTAGAAAAGAAAGGGAAAGAAGCCTGAGGAAATCTAGCGATCAAATTAGACATGAACAAGGACTACGACTATTTGGATTGGAACTTTTTGAAAAGTATCCTTTTAGCTTTTGGGTTCCAAAAAGAATGGCTGCAACTGGTGATGACTTGTGTTAGGAGTGCAAATTATAGGTTTAAAGTGAATAAGAATTTAACACAAAAGGTTTATCCATAAAGAGGACTTAGGTAAGGAGACCCTTTATCACCATACTTGTTTATTTTACCTGTTGAAGTTTTCTCCATCCTCATGGAAGAGGCGCATAGAAATGGCCGAATATTAGGATCTAAAATTGGACCTGAGGCTCCTATTTTCACTCATCTCATATTCGCAGACGATTGTATCATATTGGCCTAAGCAAAAGAAGAGAAAATCTACTAGATAATCCTTATTCTCAATGAATATATTGAAGCTTCAAGTCAAAAAAATAAATATAGAAAAATAAGGCATCAGCTATGGAAGGCGAGTTCCAATACAAGTAAGGGTAAACATCCAATCAAATGAGTCACATCTTTCTGCAGTTAAAAGAATCATTAGATATGTTCATGGCACATCCAACTTTGGTTATGGTATATAGGTCTGATAATTTTTTTACAGTTGGTTATTGTGATGCATATTTTGCTTGGAGAAGCACTTCAGAAATTTGTTTTTTTTTGGGCAGATCTTTAAATTTTTTATCAAGCAAAAAGCAGTCCATAGTGGTACTCTCCACTATCGAAGCCGAATATATTGCTGCTTCATCTTGTTGTTCCCAATTGTTATAGTTGAAAACTCAGTTTGCTGATTATAAATTGAATACAGATAATATTTTCTTGTTTTGTGATAACATGAGTGCCATTAATATTTTCAAATATTCTGTTTTGCACTCAAGAACAAAACACATTGAACTGAGATTTCACTCAATAAGAAAATATGTTCAAAAAAGAATTATAAACATTCAATTTGTTAAATAAAAAAAAAACTGGCTGATATATTCACTAAATCGTTGGCTGAAGACAGGTTCTGTAAATTAAGAACAAATTTAGGCATACTCAGTTATGAATTTTTGTTTCAACTTTGCTGGTATGATGTTTGAAGTTTTTGTCTCTCAAGTCAAGAAGAGATATTTCTGAGCAAGTGAAGAGCTTTCATCAGGGATTGTTGCCTCTAGACTCTAATTTTAAAATAATTTCAAGTGGATCCAATCTTTTTTATAGATCTCAAGTGGTCCTATGTGTTTCCTTAAATCTAACCCTTCTTAGATCCAATATGAGTTTGTTTGTATGTAAGTGAGTTTCATTGATTTTTGTCACATATTAAAATTTTATTCATAATTTTTTGTCTTTTCTGCATGTTAAATTATTGTTTCAAAATGTAACTTTTTTAATATTGGGTCAAATCTTTTTTAAATCAAGTCTTCATTAGGTTCTGAACTTTTCATTTTTCAAGAACCTTCATAACTTGTGGCAGTTGCCAAACCTCTTCATATTACTTGCAAAAATCTTTACATTTCTCATATTCATCATTTCAATTTTTTAGAAAAAGCTGCAACTTTTGTTTTAATCTTGCTAATATTTTATTTGAGAATTTTGTTTTGCAGGTCGAAGAGACATTTGTTGCATAAGTAATGAGTGATCTAAATTTTTAAGTGTAAAAAGAAAACATAGACCATGCTTAAATATTATTACATATATGGTTCTTTTTGTTTTTTGAAATTTTCTTTTTGGATCATATGAATTTTTACCAAGGATTGGTTCTTTATCGTCTTTTAAAATTTTTGTATATCTTGATTTTATCTTTTTTGACAACTTTATTTAGTTATGGTAGTATTACTTTAGTACAGCTATGATGTTGTTTTTTCTAAACATTATCTTCATTTTCACAATATTTCAATGATACATCCTTAATTTGTAGGTTCTATTCTTTATTTTATTTTTACCCACCTTAATGACAAAAGGAGGAGAAAAATGTATATATAGGCTTCCTAAGGCTTATTGAGATTATTGCTTTTTAGTTTTAATTAGTCTTGTGATTATGAACTGAACTCGTTTGCCTTTAAGTCTTTTGAACTTTATAGATACTTATATGCTTTTGATTATGTTGAACTTATGCTTGTGCTGCTAAATTGTTGCTTACCAGGTTACCATACAAGACTATTTTTAAATAATTTGCAATATTTTTTTGTATGAATTATTATGCTTTTGTGCAACCATGAAAATCTAGATAAGCATGTATATACATTGGATTATTTTGTTGGCGTTATTAATTGTGTTCTCAGGTTAAGCTATAAGCATATATTAAGAGGGAGCGACCCTTATGGAAAAAAGGGGAAGCAACCTTTATGAAAGAGAGAGGGAGCACATCAAGTTAATTTGGTATCATTAAAGAGAAGTCTCTAAACTTGTTCTATTTCAATTCCTTTGATTAATACCTCATATATTATGTTTGTCATCAAGAGAGAAATTGTTGAGTTTGAGAAATTATATATTAACTTTTGGTGATGACAAACATTAATAATTGGATTGAAACTCCAAAGTTATTTGAAATATGTTTTATTTTGTAGGCCCATAATAGAGAAGAGAAGTGATCAATATGTTAAGTATATTAGGCTGAACTTTGGATATTAAGTAAAGCAACAAGTTGCTGCTCCTCTCGGCCTAACAAAGACATCCAAGAAAGGCTCATTGCTATTGGTTCTTGGGAAAAAGAATTTGAAGCTGTATGCCCAATGTTGCTGAACACTAACCAAGATTTAGGAACTTTACAACTAAAATAAGCAAGTTCATAATTAGTTCAAACTGAAATGAAAAAAGCCCAAATGTTATTGCATAGCCCAAACAATAAAATCATGTATTTGAGCCATAGATACTTGGACTAAGTTTCCAGTCCAACCTATTGCCATTCTTGAAAGGAAAAGCATCTTCCTACTGGTGGTGCTATGTTGTTTTGGGTAAGGTACAAAGAAAAAAGAGAAAATTAATTTTCTCTTGAGCACCAAAGAGGAAGAAAGAAAAAGCAATCTTTGATGGCTACATCAAATCAAAATCAACATAAACAAGTTAAGCAAAATCAGAGGATAAAGGTATGAAGTTTTCATTAATATGTAAGTCAATTACTTGCTAATTTTTTTTTCTGCACAACCATTCGAGTAACATGAAAAAAGTGGTGGCTATCTTGTTCTACTGTAAATCAATGGTTGATAATAAAATTTGGGGTCAAAACTCAAGATTAAGGGTTTGGATTTAAAAAATTCATTAAGGAAGTAAGTTGCTACTGCTCATCTCTCCTCTGTTATGATTAGCTTTGATATCTAATCCCTGATTTTCTAATCTGATGGAAGAAAAAGAAATGGAGACTTCAGCTGGTTCAAGATTCAAGAAGTTGACTTTGGAAAGAAGCCCTAGGTGTGGAAATAGAGCTCAATACAAAAAGGAAAATCAACTTCAGTTTTGTTTAAGGAGAGTGAACTAGAGTTTGAGTTTCATTGAGAGCTTCTCTACTGTTCTTGTTCAACATTTTAGACCGTATTTCTACATCAAAGAAATATTTCGCCAAGATGGAGAGCTACATATGAAAGTGTTGAATCCGATTCATCTAATAGCTTTAGAGCTGTTCAACATCATCTCCTTCATAATTTATCATTGAATATTTTGTTTGTATGTTATATCTTTTTTTTATTTCTACTCAGTGGTAAAAGGCATATAAGTGAGGTATTAAGAAAAAACCATTAAGAAAAAAGAAAAAGAGAGAAACTTCTAGAGAAAAGCCAAGATTTATATCATATCTCTTTTAATTGTATTTTTGTTTTGTATTTTGTATGTAAGAGGTATTTCTTGTTAAGTTGGGTGAGCACTTAGTGGTTGTATCATATTTTTGAGAGAATTTTCTTGCTAAGTTGGGTGAGCACTTAGTGGTTGAAAGTTTAGGGAGTGAACATAGCCAAATCAATTTGGGTAGAAGTTTGGTTTGTCCCTGATAGGATTAGGTTGAATCATTGGGAATCGGTGTATGTAATACCTGAAAAGATAGTAAAATTTTACCACTGTTATAGTAAAAAATGGATGTAGATTACATTGCATAAAGCAGTTGAACCAGAATACATTGCTGAGTCATCTTCTTACTCCCTATTAAACTTTACTTTATGTATGTCATATATCTGTAAGACACTCATGTATCTCATTGAATGACAATTAATTTGGTATAAGAATACATGGAATATACTATTGAACTTTACTTTATGAAAAGAAGAAAATAAAAAAATATTGAATTTATCATATTACGTATATATGACGCAATAATATTTGATATTTGAATTAGCTTTCATAAATATATCATTATGTCTATTTATTTTATTTATTAATTTTATATTTTGACAAAAATTGTTCATATTAAATTTGTCTTGAGAATTATATTATAACAAAGATTACTGTCTCTTTATTTAATTTTTAGTAGGAATCAATTTCTTTTGAAAAGAATATTTAGCAAGTGAATTAAATATTTAGAAATATTTTTTATGTATTTCATTGCTTTTGAATAAAAAATATATCTAACACGTTTTTTAAATAATTGATTATTGTAGAAAATAATTTGAATTAAATTATGAAAGCTTAAAAATTATATTCCCTTCAAGTAAAATTTAACCGCTAAATATCTATTCAGATAGAGTGCTTGGTTAGCTAAAGTTGTATATATTTGTAGGCTAATACTTAATCTAAAGACGTGAGAAATAATAATTAATAATAATTATTAAAATTAAATAGTGCATTATTTTTATTTTTAAATAATAATAATAATGTCACTATTCTTTTATTTTTTCACATATATGTTTTATAAATAATAGTGTCACTACGTAGTTATTGAATGCACTCTATTATTTCTATATGTTTGTGTTTTTTTTTATCTATTTTAATTTACTTGTTGTCAATTAATTTCGTTAATTAATTTAATTGTAGTAATATGAAATTACATAAGATGAAGATTTAAAATATGTAAAAAGTGTAATTATATTTTGGTTGAGTTAGTTATATTGATAGTATTGTGATTATTATAATAATAAATACAATAATTTAAAATAGATAATGACTCTAGATATCTAGTTTTAAATTTATTTACATCCATTTAGTGAAATATAAGATGTTTTGTTTAAAAGATGTTTATTTTAGCTAGAAGATGACAATTAAAATAATATTATCTGCTGGTAAATTTAGGTATGTAGAGGAGTTTGGTCAAAAAATCTTTAAAGATGGAATGAAATAATAGACATTGAACAATTTTTTTTGGTATATGATTTTCTAATAAGCGATATTAATTTCATAGATGCTTAAAAAATTTAATGTATATTATTCGATTTGAATAGCTTTATAAGATGGATGAACATATAAAGCACAAATGTATAACATTATAAATTTTATAAATTAAAACTTTTAAATAACATAAAGCTGGTGATAGAAGAGATTACAAAACTATTGGCTACTAAAAGGAATAGATTAACATGAGAAACATAATTAAGTTTATTCTAGATACCAAAAGTGAATACATAACTATTTGTAATTTATAATCCTAGTTTTTAAAGGTAAAATACAACTTAGTCCTATTAATATCATGACATATGTAGTGAAATAATTTTGTAGATTATAGATTAAGTAGGCTATGATTATGCATTATTTGAGAATTTAGATGAACCTCTTCATGTCAATGCCTATAGAAGATGTGCTTTGACTTTTCTATATATATATATATATATATTTAGGGTAGTGAGAACAACTTCTTTGGTCTTCCTATCATTGGCTCTCATGAGATTTTTACTATGCTCATGAAGCAACAGAATATTGTTACCAAGAAATAAATATGGCTTGTCACCAATACTAATTCCGTGTATCCGTATATATCTCTCCCATAAACCAATGGAACCTTCTTCACGATTTACCTTCTACAGCATCAATAAAGGATTAGAGAGTCCAATGGCGTAAGATACATAGCACAAATAATCTCTAAATAATGTTATATAATTCAGTTGGTTCTTGGCAATACTTGAAATTCTAAACCTCTTAATAGTCTTGTACTTCAAAGAGAACATCACAATTGAATGAGGGGTATTGAATGATGGACTAACCTAGTTAATCCATACTGCATGTTCCTTATACATTAAAGTTGTTAGACCAAGCTTTTGGATACTATGTTGATCAAGAGAGCCATCCTCCCAAAGATCATCGATGGAGTTATAGACTTGCCAATTGAGCTCTTAATTGATGTTTGAGTTCTTGTAAACATGGCAAATATAGTAAGTCTGTGAGTCTAGATCATATGTAAAACCAAAGTTGTTTGTATCCATTTGTGTATCCCTTCTAAAAGGATAAGCTATATGCCTTTGTGCATCAGTTAAGAAACTTCATATGAGAAAATCAGAGCCAACACCATCAGTATTGTAATTGATGACAAGACCTTTGTCAGAATCAATGATAGACCAATCAAAAATATGAGGTCCATGTATGGGGAGTTGAGAATCAAGTGGCACTCCAGATTCTGCATATAACATGATGATCCAGTTAATAGGTTGTATGAAGTTAGGGTATCCGAACTATAGGACAATGATCGCATTATTGTGAGCATTGTGGGTAGTGCTCTGTTTGACAAACTCAGATGATGATATGAATTGATTCCAGATCAAATTTAGAACCTTATATCTACTTGCAATCTTTGGATCACACCTCACCAGGATCTTCCATATGATTTCATCGGACAATTCTGGCAGTTTCGTGAGATAGCTTGCGGATGGAATATTAGTCATCTTTGGAAGAATGTAGCAAAGATTGAGAAAGTTGTTATATTTCATAGTGTATTAGAATATGTTTGTTAGGAAGGTTGGATGATTTAGTATACTAAGGGTGACTTAAGAAACCATGAACCTGTGATGTTTAAAAGGCATAATGGAGAATTGTGGGTAGCATCTGATGGTATCTTTATAGGAGAAAGTTATATAGAATCCACACTTTTTCTTGTACTTTGAATATTATTGTAATATTTTATGTTTGGTGATTGCATGTATAGAAAGTAATGGTAATGTCTTCTATTAATTTGTTAGATTTATAACAGATATATTTGAAATTGTAGATGTCGATTATATGATCCTGTTGGATTTCACATAAGGTAGTACTAATTTAATTATTTTAGATTGTGACTAATAAATGCATATCCTTTCTTCGATAGTAGATAGTATATGACTGATGTATATTATCAAATTTGATTTTATTTATTTAGTAAGACTTTGGTGATAATGCATCTATGTAGCATAGAGTTATGATTAAGACTAATACTAAGGTATTAGAACCTAAACTATAGAAAATTTTTTGTGCTGTAATATAGAAAATGTTCTACATGAATATGATATTTGAATTAAGATACCTTTCATTGATAAGAAAATACATTTCATGCTTAGATAGTACATAATTAATGAATGCACCTTCGACTGTATTTGAACCTCAAAAAGAATAAAAGATCTAATGTCATTGAAAATAAAGTATGTGGTGATCATATTAGTAGTATCTGAAATTTGTAGAACTAGTATCTTATTTAACACTCTGGATATATGAAGTATAGTAAAGATTGGATTCTCCTATTCACTTGCATCTATCAATTGCTTTCTTATCTCCTGTTGTCAGAGTATCAATTGCTATCTTATTGAGATCTTGCTTGTATTATAATTTGTTCCTATATAAATATGATTATTTAAAACAAACTTAAAAGGAGAATCACAGAATGAAATTTTTGAAAAATTATAGGAAGATAAAATATGTTAAAATTAACATGAAATACAATTAGTAAAAGTCAAATAATATTTTTGAGATAGTATTTTACAAATTGGTAGCTTCTACGAAGAGGTTCAAGTAATTTTAAGCAATAGTAATAACTAATATTTTCAATTAAATTTTTATATTTAGAAAGACAATATAGTAGTATGTCTCCAAGACGAACTAAAATTTGCGTTACTTGTGTATCTAGTCATTTAAATAGTTGATTAATCAATGAATTATTAGTAGATATCTATTGAGACTGTTTACCAATAGTACCGGGAGGTCATGATATTGGAATTTGATTCACAAAATCTAAGTCTTTATTAAGAATTATCTTTTCTGCTCTATTATATAGTTCAACAAATTTATTTCATTCTTCATTCATGAAAGACTGTAACTCAAAACACGTAAAGGGTGGTTGATGAAAGAAAATGTCATTTCATAGCAATATTCCAATAAATTGTATTGACAATATAGGGATAACAGGAAATAGTATATATCTATACATCCTGTATGTCAAATTTAATGGCAATTTGAATAAAAGTGGAAGCTATAGATACTTTAATATTCATTTTTAAAAATTTTTCATTGAATGTTTCTATTGAATCACATCAATTAAGGACAAGCTTGGTACAAAAAATAGGATTAACATATAATAATTTAGAGGGAGATATTGTAAGATATTCTGCATGTATAGTGCATAATTCTTGAGTTGACCTTTGCTTATATTAAGTCTCAAATAGAATAAAAGATTTATTGCCATTGAAAAATTTAGTATATGGTAATTTTATTGATAGTATCTAAAGTTCTTTGAGCTAGTATCTAAAACATTCATAGACTGCCTATTAAAATACATTAAATATTGGAGATACATTCTTCTAATAATAGAGGTGGATTCATTAGTTTCGTACTACACTTGATTTTTTGTATTAATAGATCTACATATAAAATTTTATTTTCTAGAGTTTAAATAAGATTTCCCAATCTATCTGTTATGTTAAAAGATATCTATTGGCATTGTTTACCCATATTAGTGTGAAGTCATGACATTAGAATTTGATTCACAAAATCTTAGTTTTTATTAAGAAATCTCTTTTTTGACTTATTAGATAGCTGGGAATATTTATTTCATTATTCATTCATGAAGGGATATAATTCTTAATTATCAAGGATCATTGATGAAAGAAAAAGTCACTTCACAACAGTAATCTAATAAATTATATTGAAGATGTAGGTATAATAAAAAATAATAATAAGAGTATCATTAAATAAGATAGATAATTAAATTCAAAGTTAGTTAAAAATTAATGAAGACAAATTTTTGTGACATGAATTAGTGTTTATATATTTCTTTAACATATACAAAATAATGTAATCTGTGCCCATATTGCTTTTTTTTTTTTTACTTTGTATGCTCAAAATTCTTTTTTCTTGCTCTAAGTTAATTGACTTGTTGCATATTAGTTTTATTTAGGTTTAATGATTCTGTTGGTCCCTATAGTTTTACCAAATTTTCAATTAGGTCTTTACACTTTTTTCTCTTTCAATTGGGTCTTTAAACCAATATTTTTTTTCAATTAGTTCCCTACCATAACAAAAACATTTGATTTGACAGAGTATTATGTTTCCAAATTGAAGATATCCTAACTTTTTTCTGAATCCCTAATTGTATCTACCCTTCTATTTTCATAAGGACAAAACTAACCCTGTCACTCCTCCTCCTCCTCCTCCTCCTCCTCCTCCTCTCCGTCCCCTCCTTTACTCTTGCCTGTCCCTCTCACGCCCTCATTCCTCCCACCTCCGTCGCACCCCTCCATCCTCTCTGATTCCACCTCGAAAACCTCTCCTTTCACCTCACGAGCTTGACTTTAACGACCATAACAGAAGGGATGGAAAGGAAAGCAAGTTGAATTTAAGACATTCACAAATTTGTAGTAGATAGGGCTTCAAGAACATTCTTTCTCCTTTTTTCTGGTTAATTTCATAAGCTTAGGAAGGTTTTTCAGCTTCAATAATTCCAGAACCCTAAACCTCTTACGACTCCTTTGTTATCTTAAGATGGCAATTTTCTTAGTGCTGAAAGAAAAAAAAAACTAAACCCAACCGATAGATATTATAAGTCACTTGCAAATGGAGAAGGGAAAAACTCCCTCTATTCATGAAATAGAGAAAGGAGTTGGAGAGGATGAGGGGAAAAGAGAACATTCCAATGAAGTTCATCGCTTTGGAGAATTTTATAGATGTCGATGTCATCACTGAATGGCGGTGATGCTGGCGATGAAGAAAAACGGAAGGGATTGAGAGAAGAAGAGAATGGGTGTTTGTCGGCATCAACGACTAAGAGTGGTGGTGACTCCAACGTTGAAGGAAAGGGGAGGAATCGAGAGAGGATGGGATTGGGTATGGTGGTGATAATGAAGTCACTGATGAATGAGATGAGAGGGATCGACAATGGCAGTGATGTGTTCAATTAGCGGTGATGCCTCAAAGTAATCGAAGTAAAAGAAACGATGGCTATAATGGTAAATTTATTTTTTATTTTTTATTTTTTAACTTTTTTGTAATGTTTGCTGTTAAGAAAGACTTAATTGAAAAAAAATATTGCTTTAAGTACTCAATTGAAAAGAAAAAAAGTATAAGGATCTAAATGAAAATTTGACAAAACTTTAGAGACTAACAAAGTTATTAAACCTTTCATTTATTAATTGAATTGTATTAATTTTATATTATTTTCAATCTAAATTATATGGCTTAATTTAATTCAATTACTGGCATTTTAATATCTGAAAGATTATAAATTAGACAAAAAAAATTTAGAACACAACATAACAAAGTTAAAATATTTTTTAAATATTTATACTTAACTTGAATGGATGTGAATCTTTTAAATATATACCTCAAAATCTAGCACCGATTCATTTGTTGTGATATAGTTAAGAAATGTTATAAAAAAATTATGTTATAGAAAAAATAGTATTAGGTATATATTAACAAAGTGGGATCTACTATTCAATGAAGATCCAATAACTTTACTTAACTCTTCCATTTTGAATTTGACTGAATAGTATTTTCTCATTTTGGGTCTAAATTTTATTGATTATAAGATTTGATGGTATTTCTAATATCTTTTTTTTTTAATTTTGAGAATCATATACTCATTAATTATGATTGAATTATTATAGGCTAATAATTTATGAAGCAACTGAGAAAAAGAGAGAGCAATGTTAAATATAGATTAGACATGAAAAGATAAATTGTATTGAGTTGGTGGTATTAGATGAGAGTTATTAAAAAGTACATGTGAATATAACTCAGGTATTCTAATATTTTCGTGCCTTTTGAAAAGCTCGTGAATATATACTATAATATTAAGTACTTTTATATTTGAAACTATTTAAATTTTTGTTTAGAGTGATTAAATTGTGATCAATATTTACATTTATATTTTCCTGGAGATGTTAAATATATAATTCAAATCCATTTTAAGATTTTGTACAATATTTTATTATTCTTTGATAAGATTTGGTAATTCTATTTCTTTAGTGATACAAAGACAACTAAAGCTAATGAAAGACTTACAAACAGCAATAGGTAAAGACTAATATTTGATGTTAATACATAAATAGTCAGTTGATTGATTCATCATCAAACAGTTATAGATTTAGTTTTAAAAGGAGGCTACATAACACAATAAAAAAAAGACAAAAATAAAAAATATCTGATGCTAAACTTCATAAAAGTCTATCTTGATTAAGAAGTTACCATAAATCTTAAACTATGTCTTAAAATTAAAACGTAAAGTAGTGCTAATAATATCTTAAAAAATAAAGCTCTGACTGTTATCATAATACTAACATAGTAACATATTCAATTTCTAGTCCATAATTTTTTTGTCCTTCTTCTTTAACACTTTTGTAGCCAATGCTTGTGTCAAGATCAACAGCAACTTGTTGTATAACCTCACTTGAAAGTCTTTTCTGTGATGACCTGAGGCTACCAATGGTATTTTTTTCATTCACTGACTCCTACAATAATGATAGAGATGTTGAATTATTTTATTTCACCAAAAAAAAGATAAATTATGATTTGTGTTTTTATCTAAAATTCATGTGGTTGAAGACGAAGATAAAGGTACATTACTTGGCAAAATAGAATGATCATCTCTAAGAATAGGCCCAAAAGAATTGTTAGTTAAACTATCATCCACCAACTAGAACATAAATGAATAGAATAGTTGGAATATTGATATTTTTATAAAATGAGCATGACTCTAAATGCTAGAAAATATTTAATGATACAGAAAGCCTTATATATCCAGAATCTTCATCAAGCTTACGAGTGAACTTTTTTATATTATCATGGTCATCACAAATCCCTGTAACATTATAAATCACATCAGTTCCAGTGATATTACTAGCTTTAATATTGATCTTGAACAACATCTTCTTGTCCAATATTACATCAAGGTCGCTTGGATAGTTATTAGAGTTGTCGTCCTACATCGACGTGAAAAATAGTCCAATTAAATTTATGAATATTAATAATGCTTTCTAACTTATATTGTAGCTGGAATTTAAAATGGTGGTACTATAAAATCATTTGTTAGTAAAGTATAATTGACCTGGCATTTAGCTCTAACGGTTTTGGCTTCTATTCCAACTATTGATTTGGTCTCATTCTCCCAAATAACGACGCTTAGGCTATCACTGTCATTAGTAACATATGCTTTTAGCCTATATCTGAGAAAATTTGTGCTATGAGAAAATAACATAAATAAAAAGAACATGCAAACCTGATAACTGAACGAGGTAATTCGAAAATTTAGATGAAGGGATAATTCACTGCATAGATATTGTATTTTAAAGAGATACCTCAAAGATACAGGTACCCGTTCCTTCACACAAAAATCACAACTAAAGTGATTTCTTATTGGTTTAGCTTTTTTTTCTGGCATATTATTCAGGCAGCATAAAACCAATCATCCTTGCTAACATCCATAATACTACAAGAATATGGTCGATTAGGTACCACAAAAAGAGTCGTAAAATCATTGCTAATCTGACGAAAATATAATTTGTGACGGATTAGCTACCACCTAACAACTAATGCTTTTCTCGCTAATTACAAGTCGCAAATCAGTGAGGCAAACACAACAGTCGTTAATTCATCGGAAAGTTTTTTAGCTACCGATTAGATAGTCGCAAATCAGTCACTAAAGTAAAAGCTAATTCCATAGAAGAAATGGACTAAACGGTAGTCGCTAATTAGCGACAAACTCTACTATAGCAGACTCATTGCTAAATGCAAGCTAACTTCGTAAACAAAATAGAAACATTAGTTGACGCTAATTAGCAAGGAATTTTCCCAAACCTAACTCGTCGCAAGTTGTCCGCTAATAGGGTCGCAAATCTGTCACATTTTATAGCAAATTTATAGCTAATCTTTGACAATCCTTAATCAAATTTGTTGGAATTTTGCCGCTAAACCAAAGCTATTCGAAATGATAAAGTAGAGTTATGAAATAATCTCTAATTTGTTAGGAAATAATATATAGTCAATTAGTTGCAATACTATCGCAAAATGTCATCGCAAATTTCTTTTCAAATATTAACAAATCGATAGATATCTCATAAATATTTCACTCGCAATAGAGTCTATAATTTGCCACCATCATCAATAGCGAGTATGCCGCTATACTAAAATAAACCTCATTTTTTATTTTAGTCATTGAACTAAAATTATATCATATACAAAATAAATGAGTTCATCAAAATTATACATGTTTAAAAAGTTCAAACCATGTTTCAAGAATTATGTATTGAAGCTTAACCTGATAATAACCAAGCCTTTGGACTTGATCAAATACCTACTCTATCTTTTCAATAGCTGTCAATAACATGACTTAATTAGTAAACTAACAAAGAAAAAATCTCACTTATAATATAATGTAAAAGTAAATCACTCACTTTTTTAGAGATGTTTCAATCTAGCTACACAAATGTGTTCTTGCTTCTATAAAATTCATTATACATTACACATCTCAGTTCTTCATTCCACATTGAAAATAAAAAAAAATAAAAAATACAAACAACACCTAAGACTTGGCATATCAATTGCACAAAGAACATGTCCACTAATTTCACCTTCAGTTTCACCAACATTGCCATTTATACTGGGATCACACTGCAAAATATCACAAAAAAATAATATCGGTAAATAATAGCACATCAGTTAATCAAAATAAAAAATATAATAATAATAAATTAAACGCAAAAAATAGTAGCTATCAAAACAACAATAAAGATAAAAAAATTAAAATCAAGAACAAAAAATAATAGAACCAATAAATTAAAATAAAAAAACTAACAAATTAAAAAAAACAGTAAAAGCAGCTAACAGTGAAGAACAACAAATTAAAAATTAACAAATAAAAATTTAGCAACAATGAAGAACAAAAAATTAAGAATAGAAAATCAAGAACAAACAAACAATAGCAATAAACCAAGAACAACAAATAAATAGCAGTAAAGAATAACAAACTGTAGCAAGAACAGAGAAAATCAAGAATAGAACAAAATCGATTGTCTTGAATTAATTAATTAATTGATTGATTAATCAATAAAGACCCAATAATCAAGCTAAAGTCAAAATCAAATGAAATCACTATACTCCTAATAATAATCAAGCTAAGTAATGCAAAAGAAAAAAGTAGCTAATTTAATTTTCATTTGAAATTACAGACCTTGCTACATTGCAGTCAAGAACTTCTGGAGTCTGTCTTGTCTTTAGAGTCATCTTAGCAAGATTAAGGAATAGCTCTGCAGGTTCAACCTTGGATAACCTACTTATTTTCTTAGGTTTTTTTGTTGCCAATGAAACATTAAAGATAAGAGCACAACAAGGACAACTTAATTTATAACCAGGATGCTTATCCAATTTAAGGAGAGCATAATAGCCTCGAAACTTTTTTTGGTAGGAACAAGTATTCTTTTCTTTCTGTGAATCATCATACATCTGAAACAATTCAACCGAAGTTATGTTCATATGTTCAATATTGAAGTGAGCATCAAAGCCCGCAGAAAATCCTTCTCCTTTTGTGTATTCACATAATTCATGCATTGCAATGATGTGTAATTGGATCTGAAACCACAAAAATAAATAGCCTCATGAGTTTTAAACTTTTAACCATCACCAGATATTGTTCTTACAAACATCACCAAGCAGATGCAGATTCTTGATAAAAGGCATCAGAACCTTTAGAAAATTATTTTACCAACAAATAAATATGAAACTACTATATCTGTAAGTAGCCACAATATATATTTGTATTGAGTCTTAATCAATATAGCATATAAGAAACTTGCAGAAAAAATAGATATTATTTCCACTTCATTCAATACGAGAAAAATTAGGTTTTATTATACTTTTGTTAAAAATAAAAAAGTATCATCTGTTCAAGCATAGAATAGCCCCTTGATAGAAAATGTGCTACATACTCAGGTCCATTCTAATTGCTCTCTTCCTATTTCACAAGAATTTATATGCACTAAGAAACCTCTCAACATAGGGATGATCTAGCAGAAAAAGTAGATAATCAATTGTCTTCTGCATTATGGGCATTGGTATAATCAAGCTTGCTTCCCTCTCTGTTGTCCTAGTATATTTCCATGAAACATGATAAGTGTTACTAATGAGAAGTGATAATAGTATTTATGAAAAAAAAAGTATATTTTACTATTAGTAATATGACAATCACCTTAACTGCAAGAAGTCTGCTGGTTATATTTCTATCCCCATCCAAGAGTTCATACTGGTCAAGATCCCCTTTCCTTTTACGCTCTCACTAATCAGACTCTAAAATATAGAAATCTCAAGTATTTTTATGCAAAGATCAAGTTCTTTATGCAATAAATTTGTTTAGACTTTAGACATATCTTTGAGTGTATATATATACAAGAAAAGGAAGGGAATTGAATTTGTGTCAAGCATACCTGCAGTACACGCAGAATTCACAGAACCAGCCAAATAAATAAATAAAACCAATTTGCATTGAATCATATGATTGTTGTAATTTCTTTGTATTTTACAGAACATTGACAACCAATCTAAAAATTATGCACAAACCTTCCATAACCACCAAATCCCCAGCTGCACAAATGGATAATCTTAAGTTATAACTTATTTTACAGAGCTAAGATACTGAACTAAGAAAGTAAAGAATTACTCACAAGTAGACAAAGCCATTCTTATCCACCGCCACTAAACATTCAAAAAGAAATAATGAGTAGATGAAAGAAAAGATTAAATAACTGAGATCAAGAATGGAAAAAACAAGCACCTGTGTGATTTGTCCCACATGCCACTTTGACAATTGTTTTCCAAGATAGAGAAGCAAATGCCTGAGGATGTGGCTGGGGTATATACACCAATTTCACAGAGCTGTCCTTGAAATTATACTGCAAGCAAATGCAAAATATGTGAAGCTTTTTGTTCTTTGTTGCACCTTTCGTGCAAACATTTAATAGGATAACACAATAAAAAATTACGCAGCAGCAACAACAAACTTTTCCAAAGATTAACAAGGATTATCAAAATTTCAGGCTTTGAGGACAATTTCAGTCTCAATTTTTTTCAGCACAGCACAATACAACAATAGTGAGCAGAGCTAATCATTCAAAGCAAGAACATAGAACAATACAAAGAACAAAATAGGACTAAAATGAATCAACTAATCAGTAATCATTCAATCCAAAAAAATAGATAATCATTCAATGATTCAAATTTTAATTAGTAGCACTAGCAGAATCCCTAAAAAATGAATGTTTTGATCAAAACAAAGAACGAATATTCATTACAGTGTCCAAATCCTCGTATCAAGTCTTCTACCACTAGCAAACTCTCAACTCAAAAACACAATAAACAAAACTTTTGATTCTAAAACTAATAAATCTCCAAAAAAAATATAAACCGATTTAAATACTCATTATTTTCAACAAAAACTAAGGCATATCAACCCTCAGATTCACATAAGTTCAACATTTTAGAAACAAGTTTACATTTTGGTACCTATTGGAAGAAGTGACAACAAACTAAATCCAACCAACTTCATCTCCTTCCCACTTTAGAATCTGGCCGTCGGCGACGTCAGTGTATGACCCTCCGCCATGACAATTAAACACAAGACTCTCAGGACCAAGGGTTCTGGTTACATGAAGGAGGCGCGCGACGTGGAGTAGTGAATAGAGAAGGCATGTATGGAGTCGTGGAGGAAGACAACGTGCTGCTGGCCGGTTGTTGTGTAGAGCCTTGCCGGAGAGGACGACGAAGAAAGAGAGGCGCTACGAGGAAGGGAGAGGAAGAGGAAAGGGTTGCAGGATGCAACTTAGGGTTGGTGCTGTCCGCAGTGCCGATGGCAGAGCAGCGGGAGCACGATAGGGGACGCTGAGTCTCTGATTGTGGGTGTGGGAGACTGACTTTGTGCATGTTTGGGTGCTATTATTTTGATAAAAAAAGATTTTTTTATTGAAAAAAGATCTTTTTTTATTTTGTAGTGTGTTTGGTAAATTTCTAGTAGTAAAAGTAAAAGCATTAGAAAAATAAAAAAAACATCTTTTTTGAGAAGCTATAATTTACATCTTTTTTTAAAAGATCTTTTTTCCTTAAAAAAAAGATGTTTTGTAATTATTGATAGACAAAAATCTCCTTACTAAAATTTTAAAAAGACATCTTTTACCCCTTTCTTTCATGGATGAATGTACATCAACAAATGCTTGGGCACTAAACTGTGCTTTTTTCATGCCTATGCAAATACGTGATATGCTTATGCAAAATATCTCGGTAAAAGAAAACATAATTTACCTTGGAAATAAGGCGTTGAGTCTGAGATCAATCCACAGCACTAGACAACTCAGGTTCTCTTCATGCTATTTTTTTATCTATTTTGTGTTTTCAATAAATATATAAAAAGTTATTTAATTAATTCATATAAAATTAACACATTTTATTTTCTTTTGCTATAATTATACGTGATATCTTTTATTTTTGTTTTTATTTTTATAGATGGATTTATATTTTATACCGTGTTGACCTTAGTTTGATGTTTAAGATTTTTTAGGATTCTGTATCTGATATTTTGGGAACATTATTATGTAATATTTTGCCAAATTCACTATTGTAAGAATCATGCAATATTTTGAGATAAAATCTTTAATGATTTGATATAAAATATAATCATATATAAATATAAAAAAAAGATACTAGTATCAAAATATAAAAAAGTAAAAAATCTGAAATAATTCACAAATAAAAATATAACATATTGGTTTAGCTTTTGTGAAATATATATATATAAAGGTTGAAAGTTAAAATATTGTTTTTCTACACACTCAACAACAAATCATATCGGGTTCTTTTCTTTTATCCTTTCTTCTTCATATTGTTATTATTATAAGCTTCATAGTAGTGTACGTTATTATTATTTGCTTTCTTTTATTTCTTTTACCATTTTTTTCATATTGTTATTATTATTTGCTTTCTTTTCATATTATCTCTGTCTTCATATTACTTTACTTTATTATTATTTATTTTTTTATTTTTTTTATCGTTTTCTCATTATTATTATTAATTTATTTGTGATTTTCATTTGGTTTTTTATCATAGTATTTTATTTTTATTTAGTGTGTTATTATATTCACAATTATTATTTATATTACAATTTATTTTGTTAACGTTATACATTATAAAATTTGATATAATGTATAATTTATATAGTATGGCTCCAAAATTAAATCCAAGAAGAGGTTCTAGTCAAGTGAATATTGAAAACGAAGATCAACAAATGAAGGAGAAGTAGAAATTGTAAAAGCAAAATGGGATGATTAGAATACAGAAATATTTTTGACTATCTGTGTGGAAGAGATACGAGATGGTAATAAACCTAATAAACATTTCATCAAAATTGGTTGAAAAAATCTACAAAAAAAATTTAGAGAGAGAACAGGACTCCCATATATGCATAGACAATTAAGAAATAGATGGGATGCTCTTAAATCTTATTTTCAATTATGGGCTAAATTAGTTGGACAAGAGACTGGTCTTGGTTGGGATCATGAGAAAAAAATAGTGTTAGCTTCTGAATCTTGGTGGACTGATAAAATTAAGGCATGTTAATTTTGCATTATAAAATAATACAATAAGTTAATTTTATCTTTAAAAATTATTAGATATCTTTTATATTTATTCTTTTACATATTTTAAACAGATTAATCCAGAATTCGCTAAGTTTAAGAATAAAGGTCCTAAATCTTTAGATAGGCTTGAACAATATTTCAAGGACATTGTAGCTACTGGTTATAGTGCTTGGGCGCCATCGGAAGATCCAAATGCTGAAGAATTTAATCAGAACAATGAAGATTTTGAGATTGGAGGTGACATGAATTATACAAATGAATTTATTAAAGAGGACATTGCTAATTATACAGTTGTTCAAAGTCCTACTAGAGAGAAAAGAAGGAAGACTTCTAACAAAAAAGTTGAGAAACGAGCTGGAATAGCGTCTAGATTACAGGACTCACTTGATCGTATTTTGGTTGGTGTAGAGTCAAAAGCTGCAACTAAGGGAGATGATCCTTACTCCATAGAAAATTGCATCAAGTTGCTACGCAAATTACCTGGCCTAGAATCATATAGTCCAAAGTTCTATTTGGGAATTAGATTAATGGCTAAGCCACAATATAGAGAAACTTTTATTGCATTGAGTGATGATCCCAATCAACAACTTGGATGGCTAGAATCTTTTAAATTGGATGACATGAACTGTCTCTAGACTTTATTTTTATTTTTTTTCTGCATGAATTCTTATTATCGTTATTGTTGAACTTTAATTTAGTGACAATGTTATAATTTGTGTTTTGATTTTATATTTTGGAACTTTATTTAATAATGACATCTTGAATAGTATTTTTTGCTTTGTTATCTTATTTTTCATGTTAATTTAAATTATACAGGATGAGTGATTATGAAACAGATAATGATACTGAATATGAAGAACACGAAGAAGATTACGAATCAGCTGCTATATTAGTTATTTGTGGAGTTGCCAATTATTACTTGTGATATGTCCTCAAACAAGAGAAAAGGACTTCAAAATTATCAGGATATCAATGGGTATTAGAATTAAAGGAAGGGAATGAAATGCAATTTTTTGAACAATTTAGAATGAGAAAATCAGTGATTAACCATTTATGCAATGATTTAGTTCTCAATTATGGCTTAAAATCCACACGAGGTGTTAGTGGAGAAGAGATGGTAGCAACATTTTTATACATGCTTGGGCAAGGAGCTTCTTATAGAATGTTAGAGGAGCGATTTCAGCATTCAGGTGAAACTATATTTCGTCAATTTCATCATGTTCTATCATGTGTGAAGAAATTGGCAAAAAATATTATTAGACCTATTGATCCTAGTTTTGGAGACACACCTAAATATATTATGGATAATGATAGATATTGGCCATATTTCAAAGATTGTATTGGAGCTATAGATGGTACGCATATAGCTATTCATGTTCACCAAGATGAGCAAGTGCGATTTATTGGTAGAAAAGAAAATACTACAACAAATGTAATGGCTCTGTGTGATTTTAATATGTGTTTTACATTTATATGGGCTGGTTGGGAAGGTTCTGCACATGATACAAGAATTTTTATGGAGACTCTTCGAACAAAAAAACTAAATTTTCCACATCCACCAGAAGGTTAGTTACGTCATTTAAGTTTATTTTGAGGTTACATTCATTTTCATGATAATATGTGGCTTGATTTTTGTATATTTTTTAATGTATTTCAGGTAAATATTACTTAGTTGATGCTGGTTATCCAACTTTTAAGGGATTCTTAGGACGTTATCGTCATACAAGGTATCATATTCCACAATTTAGACTAGCACCAAATTTTAGATCAAACAATGAAAAGTTCAACTATTGTCATTCAAGTTTAAGGACAGTAATTGAAAGGACTTTTGGAGTATGCAAAGCAAGATGGAAGATACTACAAAACATGCCATTAAGAGCCAAATTTAAAACCCAGCGTGATATCATTGTTGCATGTTTCACCCTTCATAATTTTATAAGAATGATGGATTCTGATGACATAAGTATTTTGCAAAAATTTGAAGATATTGTTTCGTTACAAGCCAATGAAGGTGATGGTACTACTATGAGAAATGGATCAACAAATTCTGAAATTAATGAATGGGAAGAACCAACACAAGAAGATGTTCGGACAATGGAAGAAATAAGAGACAATATAAGAGATCAATTATCGGATCAAATAAATTAGTATAGATAATTAGTTTTCTTTTATTATTATTAATAAACTCTTTTATGATTGAATGTCCTTTTAAGTAATTTTATTATTATAAAAGTACTTTTGTATTTTTGTATCCAAACAATAACATCTTTTAAATAAGTACTTTTAACTAAAGTATCCAAACATAAAATCACTTTTACTTTTGTAAAAGATCTTTTAAAAAAAGATCATTTAAAAAAAGATCTTTTTTCAGAATGACGCCCAAACAAGCCCAAGGTCTAGGCATGGCCGAATGGCCAGCCTCCCAATGATCTAAGATAGCATACAAAATGAAGATAGCTACCAAAGTCCGATCTAAGAACTAGATGTCCAAAGATGATCTAGAGATCTAAAGTGATCAAAAGATGAAAATACAATAGTAAAAGGTCCTATATATAGAAAACTAGTAACCTAAGGTGTACAGAGATGAGTAAATGACATAAAAATCCACTTCCGCGCCCACTTGGTGTGTGCTTGGGCTGAGCAATGAAGCATTTTTCATGCAGAGACTCTTCTTGGAGTTAAACGCCAGCTTTAGTGCCAGTTTGGGCGTTTAACTCCCATTTGGTGCCAGTTCCAGCGTTTAACGCTGGGATTTCTTGAGGTGACTTTGAACGCCGGTTTGGGCCATCAAATCTTGGGCAAAGTATGGACTATCATATATTGCTGGAAAGCCCAGGATGTATACTTTCCAACGCCGTTGAGAGCGCGCCAATTGGGCTTCTGTAGCTCCAGAAAATCCACTTCGAGTGCAGGGAGGTCAGAATCCAACAGCATCTGCAGTCCTTTTT
>NC_029777.3:91080307-91080597 GCF_000817695.3 Arachis duranensis
AACTCTTGAACCATCAAGATTCCGACTTTGTTGAATGGGGTTGGTAAGAACTTCCCAACCTCTTCTTCGGATCTCATGTCGGATCTCCGGATATTCACCCTTTTTGAGTGAAAAGGGGGCCTCGGGGATCACCTTCTTCAAGGCCACAACTTCATAGAAGTGGTCTTGATGCACCCTTGAGATGAACCTATCCATCTCCCATGACTCGGAGGTGGAAGCTTTTGCCTTCCCTTTCCTCTTTCTAGAGGTTTCTCCGGCCTTGGATGCCATAATGGTTATGGAAAAACGAA
>NC_029777.3:91080633-91080897 GCF_000817695.3 Arachis duranensis
TGGTTATGGAAAAACAAAAAGCAATGCTTTTACCACACCAAACTTAAAATGTTTGCTCGTCCTCGAGCAAAAGAAGAAAGATGAGAGTAGAAGAAGAAGAAATGAGGAAGAGGGAGATGGTGGTGTGTTCGGCCAAGGAGGGGGAGAAGTGGTGTTTAGGTTGTGTGAAAATGAAGGGTTGAAGAAGGGTATATATAGGAGAGAGGGGGGTAATGGTTCGGCCATTATGGGTGGGTTTGGGAGGGGAAGTGGTTTGAATTTGAA
>NC_029777.3:91086250-91088759 GCF_000817695.3 Arachis duranensis
CTCAATTTCAGCCAGAAAATACCTGAAATCACAGAAAAACACACAAACTCATAGTAAAGTCCAGAAAAGTGAATTTTAACTAAAAACTAATAAAAATATACTAAAAACTAACTAGATCATACCAAAAACATACTAAAAACAATGCCAAAAAGTATACAAATTATCCGCTCATCAGTTAGTTACGTCATTTAAGTTTATTTTGAGGTTACATTCATTTTCATGATAATATGTGACTTGATTTTTGTATATTTTTTAATGTATTTCAGGTAAATATTACTTAGTTGATGCTGGTTATCCAACTTTTAAGGGATTTTTAGGACCTTATCGTCATACAAAGGTATCATATTCCACAATTTAGACTAGCGCCAAATTTTAGATCAAACAATGAAAAGTTCAACTATTGTCATTCAAGTTTAAGGATAGTAATTGAAAGGACTTTTGGAGTATGCAAAGCAAGATGGAAGATACTACAAAATACGCCATTAAGAGCCAAATTTGAAACCCAGCGTGATATCATTGTTGCATGTTTCACCCTTCATAATTTTATAAGAATGATGGATTCTATGACATAAGTATTTTGCAAAAGTTTGAAGATATTATTTCGTTACAAGCCAATGAAGATGATGGTACTACTATGAGAAATGGATCAACAAATTTTGAAATGAATGAATGGGAAGAACCAACACAAGAAGATGTTCGGACAATGGAAGAAATAAGAGACAATATAAGAGATCAATTATCGGTTCAAATAAATTAGTATAAATAATTATTTTTCTTTTATTATTATTAATAAACTCTTTTATGATTGAATGTCCTTTTAAGTAATTTTATTATTATAAAAGTACTTTTGTATTTTTGTATCCAAACAAGAACATCTTTTAAATAAGTACTTTTAATTAAAGTATCCAAACATAAAATCACTTTTACTTTTGTAAAAGATATTTTAAAAAAAGATCTTTTTTCAGAATGGCGCCCAAACAAGCCCTTTCGGCGCTGAGGAGAGACAATGTTAATAGGGGTTAAGTTAGGTTATTTGGGGAGATAAAAACGGTGACTATAATGATAAAAGGAAATTATTGTAGGGATAATGAAATTTTTAATTTTTAATTTAAAGCACTGAAAAGAGAGCTTAATTCAGCTTATACCAAGGTTGCGAGAACCGAACCGGTCAATGAACTAGTAAGGTAACTGGTTCACTGGTTCAATGGTTCAACCGAAGTTTAACTGGAGTTCAACCGATTTAATTAAATATTAAATAAAATGATTAAAAATTTAATATATAATATTAAATATTTAAATTCAATAATTTATAAACTAATAAAATCGAAAATCTCACAATTTCACATAATAAATTATACTAATTTATCAATAAAAAATTATAAACAATTTCAAACATAAAAATTTATAACTAAAATTGATCAAAATACACCTAAATGACACACATTTCTACCAAGAAAACAAAATCAACAATCAAGTTTTCAACTTAACAAAAGTACTAATCATCAAAACTAAAAAAATCAGCAACAATTTCCATAATTAGCAACAACATCATTTCAATACCATAATTAGAAAATCAGCAACAATTCCCATAATCAGCAATAATTTCCATAATCCTGATTTTTGAATCAAAATACACGTCAGCAACAAAAATTAAATTGAATGCATAGTTGGGAGCCACTTAAGAAGCACCACAAGATTGATGCATCTTAAAACCAACAAATACTGTAATGGCTTCATAGATCCTTCAAGTCATTGGGCAAGGTCACCAAATTTGACATAGATACAAAATGGAAAAATTTTACCTCAAATTAGAATGTTGATCATTATCTCCCTTTGATCATAATTATAACTACCAAAGTATCTAACAAAGGAAAACGTTCAATATCACAGCAAATAAAATGGTTCCAAGTCACAACAAACAAAATTCAAAATCCAGCTATAAAAAATCAGGAACAAAATTAAGTAATTAACCAAACTAAATGATTTCTAGTCACAGAAGATAAGATATAATATAACATCAAAAAGGTGATGAACATTGAAACGAAAAGGTAACTAGAATATGAAATCAGAAATTTCAGAACCTGTAATCACAAGAACGAGGAGACGTTGACGGAGGCACGATGACGGTGACGGAGGCACGGTGAACACCGAGAGCGCGCTGGAATAGAGGAAACGACGTCAAGCTCCTACGACGGCACCGAGCTTCCACAGGCAATGGGGCTACGGGGTTGAGCTTCCAGAGGCGATGATTCCTGATGCCACCACGGTTAGTTCCGCCCAGTGGCGACAGCACCGTCCACCCGTTCAGCGATGAGACCTAGCGAAGCAAGGAGATGGGATCCAGGAGAAGAGGATCGGCGACGACGAGGTTGGACGCTGGCTGAAGAGACGAGTTTGTTGGCGACGACGGTGCTGAGCGCTGGGCATTGGGCACTGGGCGGTGGCTCCTGGCCTCCTGTTGCTGTTGGCTGGGAGAGAGAAAGAAAAAGGGGCTAAGGTTCCGTGGTGT
>NC_029777.3:91088784-91121356 GCF_000817695.3 Arachis duranensis
CAAATGGTTCATCGGTTAACAATCGGTTCAACAAGATTTTTTGCCAATTTTTCGCCAAACGATTTTGTGCTTCAACTGAACCGGCTAGATGATCAGTTCCTGGTTAAACCAACCGGTCCAATTCGATTTTCAAAACAATGGCTTATACACAATTTTTCATTTGAAGTAATGGAAAGGGCACTTATTCGTGCGTTTTTAATTTTGAAATTATACGTTTTTTAAATTAATATAACTTGCTTTATTTTTTGAGTTACTAATTTTTTTTTAATTTTTCATTTTGATTTTAAAAAAAAGGATAATTAAAAAAAATTTATAAGATAGATAATTTTTTTAATAAACATGAAAAATCTTAATTCGTTATTTTTTTTTGATCGAGCTAAGACTATAGTTATCAGAATCGAACAAGCATTTAACCTGATCAAATTATTGAATCACTAGGTTAGTGTGGTTTAATTGGTAGGTTACTGGTCGAACTGTTTAACCCGATAATAATTTAATAAATATATAAAATTATAATAAAATTAAAATTTAAATATTAAAAGTAAAAAATTAAATGATAATAATTTTATATTATTTAAATTTGATTTAATTAAATTAAATGTAAATTATGATATAATCGATACTTTTATATAATACATAAAATAATGAGCAAATATAATAAAAAATCTACTAGTGGCACATATAAAATAATATGGTATATATAAATTATAAGCATTACATCTATTAAAGATTCACTTGTCACAGTGAGATGGGAGCTTTTACTCATTCTCAGGTTCAAGGATTGAACTTTAAAAAGTCACTTTTTGAATGAGATTCAAATAGATACTTTCACAGTGATCCACACCCCATTAGTCTACGTGTGGAGTGTGCGGATCAAGGAGGAAGTGCGGGTCAACTGCCTAAACCGAGTCCAGTTCGCAACAAAACTATTCGATTCCAACTTTTGACCGCCATTGATTGAGTTAACTGCAAATCTGATCTTAATAATGAATCGAACCAGATAGGACATCAATTCACTGTTTTTTCAGTCGAACCGATTGGTCTGATCCGATTCGGTTATGATAACTATGGCAAAGTAGTTTAGACTTGCATTTTTTACGAGTTTGATTTTAGAGTTAAATATCCATCTTTTACTCACTCTTAGGTTTAAGGATCGAACCTTAGAGATGCCACTTTTGAAGGGGATTCAAATAGATGCTCCTACAGTGATCCACACTCCACTGGTCTACGTGTGGAGCACGCGGGTCAAGGAGGAAGTGCGGGTCATCAACTGCCTAAACTAAGTCTGGTTCGTGACAAAATCATCTAGTTTTTAACTATTTGACCGCTTTTGACCGAGTCAATTGCAGGTCTAGTCTTAATAATAAACCAAACCGGATAGGGCATCGGTTCACTGATTTTCTGATCGAACTAGCCGGCCGGTCCGGTTCTGATAACTATGACTAAGTTGTTTAGACTTGCATTTTTATGAGTTTGATTTTAGAGTTAAATATCCATCTATTTAAGTCAAGTAAACGAGCTAGTCCGATAGATTTGGCTCATTTTGACAATCCTAATTAACTCAAGAGCTAGCTCAAATTAATCTTTATTGAATGAATATCAAAATGATTCTAATTAATAATAAAACTTGTACGATCATATAAAAATAAATTCTCATATATAATAATTTAATTATCTTATTTATTATATATTTTTTTAGTATATTTTGGGATAAAATACTTAAATAAACCAAATGCATGCAAATATTACCAAAATCATCCTAACCAAGAAATGATATGTGAATCTCCAAAGGTATTTTGTATATAAATCGAATTAAACTAAATAGATTTACTAGGTGAGCTTTAACTACACATAAATCGAAACAGGTAATATCGATTTACACATTCATATATTTCGAAGTAAATCTAACCAGCCTAATTCGATTTATATAGGATGGAAGACTTTGTATAAATGGTATATTTTCAAGTAAATTGAAGTACTTTAATTTGATTTATTTTGATGGAGATCAAAACGCATAAATCAAATTAGGATAAACAGATTTACTATTGTGTCAGAAACACATGTAAATGAAGGCAGGATAATTTGATTTAGTGGGATAAGAATCCCTAAGTATTTTTTATGAGATCTTTGTACTGAAATAACGATTTTTTATGAGACCTTTGTACTAAAATAACGATTAGATTAACATTGTTTCACTATTTTATTACTTATCACTCAGAAATACAAAGTATGTATTTTATAAATAGATTTAGAATGAATGCATTAGTATACTAAATCATTTATATATTAAATACTTGGAATTTGTATTATTTGAACATATACTCAATTATCTATATAAATTTGAGATAGTAAAATCCAAATAAATATATTTACGTAAAAGTAAATATTACCATCCAGTCGTCTCTATAATAATAATAATAATAATAATAATAATAATAATAATAATAATTTTATCGGATAAGTATAAATTTTTTTATGAGATGGATAAGAATTCTTTTAACTGGTTGTATTCTTTATTATTGATTTTTTATATTAATTTCAATTTTACATTTAAATATTCATTTTTGTTAATGGCCTAATAATGATAATTTAAGTAAAATAAAAATATTAAATTATAAAATTTAATATTTAAATAATTAAAACAAAATCATAATAACATAACATTCAATATTATTTTACTGTGAACACGTACTCAATTATTCTATAAATTTTTATTATTTTTTAAAAAAATATTATAGAAAATAATTTTTTGTGATCCTGAATACATATTATTATTATTATTATTATTATTATTATTATTATTATTATTATTAGGGCAAATCACCCTATAAATTAATGGCATGTGAACGAGCTAGATCTCAAATGGCATAATCTCTTCATACTCATCTAAGATTTATATAAAGCCCTTCGTCCTATATAAATCGAATTAAGCTGGTTAGATTTATTTGAAAACATACTACCCATGCCCATGCATAAATTTGGCTAGCCTGATTTGATTTATGTGTAGTTAAAGCTCACCTAATAAATCTATTTAGTCTAATTCGATTTACTACCAAAATTTGTAAATCTAATTACCCTAATTCGATTGGTATAAAAAATGCCTTTGGAAGATTCAAGTATCATTTCTTACTTTGGGTGATATTAGTACATGCATTTGGTTTATTTAAGTATTTTACCTTATATTTTGTGATTGAAAATATCAACATTATGCTCTCATTTTCTAAAAATGTTGAATTTTTTAATTTGTCTTTAAAATATATTAATTTTAAACTTCAATTCAAATTAATAGCAAACTTTCTATTAAAAATAACAACAAATTTGTGATCTAATAGGGAAAAAAATATTTTTTAAGAAAAAGCTTTTGATTTGAGTTGTTTGTAAAGTTTTTGAGAATTGAGTTCTTGCTTGAATATTTTAAATATTAGTTATTAAAAATTAGCTAGCTAATTATTAGTCACGACTTTGAGACTTTAATTATTGTCTCATTTAAAATAGCTTTAGATTAGTGACAAAATTGTGACAAATTACAGCGTGCTTGGTAAATTTGCTTCAAACTTTTCATGAATTTTCTATGGATTTAGATAGAGGTTAGTGATTAGTAGCAACATGAAATAAGGACAGAATAAGGACTAACATTTTTTTTTTTGAAAAATTAGTAGCAACATGAAATAAGCGAGAAAAGTCTATTAGTTGTTAAACGGTCGCTAATTTCTCACTAAATAAGGTTTTGATTAGTGACTCAATTGCGACTAGTTACTTCTAAAATTTTCTCGATTAGCTTTGGATTTGTTATAACTTTGCAACTGATTTCCAACGAGGTTAGCAAGTAATTTGCTACAAAATAGGTAAGATATAGTTTTTGCTTTGCGACAAAATTGCAGTTGTCAAGTCGCTCACTAAATAAAACTTGCGACAACTTAGCGACAAATGTATTTCGCCCGCTAATCAGCGACTTGAAATTAGCGAACGAAGTGTGTCAGTTGTTAAACGGTCGTAAATTTCTCGCTACTTAGGTCATAGGCGCTCATTATCTGTATTTCCACTTTAGCGACTAATTAGCAAGGAATACTTTCCTAGCTGAATGATATATCTGTTGCGACGAGTTAGCGATGACTGTTTTCTGTCGCAACCCTAATTTTGAATTTTACAATATTATGCGACAAATTAGCGAGAAAGGAATTGCTCGCTAAAGATAAAAACTTTGGCAACAAATTAGCTAGGAATTTGTCCATTGCAGAATACATTTCAAGTCTTTGTGACGGATTAGCTAGGGACATTGTTCCTCACTAATTAGCCTTTTCACACAAAGTTTATTTAGCGACGAACTAGTGTGTGAATCGTTTCTCGCTAATTGTATATCAAACACTTGTGACGAAATAGTGACAATAATATCCCTCGCTACTTTACTTTTATTCGATTGAACCCCTAAGTGATTGATTTGCTAAAACATTGTCACTCACTAATTAATTTGTGAGAAATTAGTGAGGAAATTTTCCTCGCTCTTTTGTTAGCTACAAAAGTCAATCTGCGAGAAACAAACTAACTCATAAATCTCTCGCTAATCAGTCATTTTTCTCAAGTTCAGGTATTTTGTGACCGCTCATTAATTTTGTCGTTAGTGCACCACTAATTTCTCACAAGTTAGTCACGGATTAATGACAAAAAAATATTTCTCGCAAAAATTCATCACTAATTTGTCAAATTATTGTAGTGCTCCCTGATATGAAAAATTTAGTTCAGATCCAATTGTGTATTCTGAATTCTACATGTTATTTTGAGATGAACATCCTCGATTTTTTTACAGGAACCAATCCTTTGCTAAGTTTTTCAATTAGCGAGTGGTAAACTCGAGAGGATATATGTTTGATTCTCTGGGATTCAGATGACCCAAAAGCAAGTAATTTTTTCTTGAAGTCAGTAACCTCTGATATCAGAGGATTGATATGTATGTTAGATGCATAAAATAAACTTTGAATACTCCAGTTGCCTAAAAATAAAACTCAAAAGAATTAGTTTTTAATATATGGTTTGGTGATCTAACAAACTTTAATTAGGAGCATGTGTGGAGTATATTACCTTTGTAATTACGAGGTCAAAACAATTGGAAAACGACAATTAAAAGTTCAGAAGATTTTTGTTCATGAAAAGGGAAAATACGGTAAACTAATTCACCAAATAGAGTGCAACTAAAGGTGTTTTTACTGCAACGAGAAAGTTGTTTGTTAGTAATTGGTGAATTTATTGTGTTGTTACTATTCATTAAAGAGATTCTGGTTTAAGAATTGAAGAAAATACACTCTATGTCTTCCAACAGTAGGACCAAGCACTTGCTATCCTTTTCATTCTTTGTTACTAATTTCCTTAGGGTTTCTTTGCCAACTACCTCAGCAATAACATCTGATATTATTATAATGAATCCATGTATACATGAGGGGCAACAATTAGAAACATATAAGTTTCCATGAAATAGTTTAGCATTTAAAAGAGACATAAAAAACATAATTGAACACTAACCAATGAGTTGATTTTCATGAATCATATTGGCTTCACAAATTTAGCCAATTGATGTAAAATAAAATTGCTTAAAAGGGAAGGTCGGTTCAAAGACATGCATAACTATCGTCCTGTGAAAATAATATTAATGTATGTGAGTGTTGTGCGCTCTTAATCCAAAAGTTATTACAATTGACGATGAAATTCTTCATGCAATATATTTCACCCTCCTTAATGACATGGATGAAATCTTTTAATAGTGACTTGGGTACTGAAGCTTTATCCTGTTACACTGAAGTAAGTTTAGATAATCATATTAGTTCAAGGTAATAATAACATCTTCCAAATCTATGTGGATCCTCTTATGTGAAATCTTCTTGGTTGTCCAAGAGCATTATTGTAACACCCTACCACATAGAGATTTACGCTTAAGCTGTAAAATAGAGGTGAAGTGGTATTACGACCTCTAAAATAAAATATATACAGATAGTAATTAAAAGGATATAATATATACGAGGAGCCTTGAAGAATAGGTAAAACAAAATTGCAAAATTAAAAGCGCAACGCTCATAAATAACTTGCATACGAAGAAAGCTAGAGTTCATAAACATAAACATAAACATACAGAAGATAAGAAGAGAGAGTCAAGAGTACAAAATAACAAGCTCTTAACTCAGCCTGCGAAGCTAAGGCTGGACGGAGAATATTTACATATATATATACTTAACCCAAAACCCGAAATACATATATAATAAATTCCGGTTCTCCATAAACCTCTAAGAGGTACAAAAGTAAAACAAGTATATACATGAGAAGAGCCTATACATATATAACAAAAGATTAAAAGTAAAGTCCCAAAATATCCACTTCGCTGCAAACCTAATTAAAACTTAACTAGAACACTAAGTCTCTCCACCTTTCCTCCGTTCCTCCATCTCCGGTGAATTTGCACAGACAGACAAGTAGACAATGGAAAACACGGGTACAATACAAGTAATGCATATTGCAAGTATAACAATTAACATATTATAATCAATTAGGCATTCCCAATTAATGCACAATGTAAAACCCAGTCTAACCGAAATTAATTAAATAATAAGTTAAGTATGAATGAATATGGTTGGAAGATTTGACAATTGGAATTTGATGATTTAAATATGATATTTGGATTCAGTGAATTTTTCCGAGTCGGAAGACATAGTTTTCTGCGTAAAAGCACGCAGTGGAATTTTGACCGGCAGTACCGGTTGAGACCTGTCTGGTACTGCAGCTGAGAAAATTGATTATGAGTAAATAGGATTAAGAAATGAGGAATTATAATTAAGGGAGGTAGAAATATTTGAAGTGCGATTTAGAGCGCTAATATTAAAGATTTTGGTCCAAAATTGGGCCAACGGACAAAAATAAGTGAACCGGGCCTAAGTGGGCCCAAGACCCAACATATGTAAATATTAGTTATGAGTATTTCAGCTCATTTTATCCTAAAAGGAAGGGTTGGGGCGCTGAAATTGAGAAGAGAGAAGAGAAGAGAGAAAACCTAACTCTCTTTAATCTTCAAACCACCATAACTTGAGCTACGGAGCTCCGATTGACGAGCCGTTTACGGCCACGCATTGCTCTTCTCATCCTCTACATTCTATCTAAGTTTTTTGGTGAGTATTCCATTTATCTCTGCCCAGTTTTCGAAATTCCCTACTGTTACACGTTTTTGGGTAGTTAGTGTTGAAATCTTGTGATTTTGGGTGTCTAGTGATACTCCAACATGGATTTCAGGTGGGTTCTATCCCTACTTCATATGGGCTGAGGTAAGAAGTGCTCAAACCCTTGTGATTTATCATTTTTATGAGCTCTAGGTTGATGTATGTATGTGATATTGGTTATGTTAGTGTATTTGGTGATTTTGATGCACAATTGGAAGGTTGGTGTTGCTTGTGGAGCTTTGGTGAGGCTTGGAGCTAAGGGTTGGTGGAGACTTCCATAGAAGAGACTCAATTGATTTGGCTACAAGAAGTGCAGTTTAAGTTTCATTTAAGTACCGTGTGGTGTGATGAGAATTCCTAGGCTAGATGCCCCTAGGATTAAGTTTGGATTGTGTAAATGGTTTGTGCTAATATGCATAGTTGGTATGTAATGTGAATTAATAATTGGGTTGAGAATTGTGTGGCCTTGTATGCTTGGTGTATTGAGAATTTGATGTATTGGGTAATGAGTATTGATTTGTGGTTTATGCATTTAAATTGTGAAATTGGGCCGGAGGCCGGAAAGAGGTAAGAAAGGTAAGTTGATGGATGCATTGTATGATGATACAAGTGATTGGATGAATTTTAGATAATGAATATGTGAATGATTGGGTTGGTTATTGAATAATAAGGTTTGAGGAGTTGAAGTGTGGAAATTGATAATTTTGGATGAAATTGTATAGATGAAGTATGTTGGATTTTGGTTGAGATATATTATGTGGTCATATATGTGATTATGATTATTGATGTCTTGATGGTATGATAATGCATGAGAGATATGTATGTTGTGATATATGCTTGAGGAATGATTAAGGTTGATTTGTGGGTGAAACCACGTGATAGTGAGTATGAGATTGATTATGTATAATGATGGTTGATTGGAAATAGTATTGTTGAAAATTGGGATGAGGAAGGATATATGACATTTTGATGTGTTTGTAATTTAGCCATTTGTTTGAAATGGGTAAAAATGGTTATATGACGGTTTTGTGAATCGTGGTAAAGTGTTAATGTATGAGTTGAGGAGGCTTGATGTTGATTTTGGCACATTTTGATTGATTTCAAAAAGGGTTGAAAATAGCATGTTTTGGTTGATTTTGAAAATGGTTGAAAATGGCTTGTTTTGAAAAGGGCACCTTGTGGTTTTGTATGAAAACATGGTTTTTGGGCATATTTTGATGGGACATAACTTGGACTCCGGATCTCCGTTTTGTGCCAAACTTATTTGGAAGTGAAATTGGATCAGGGATGTCCATGCCGTTCGAAGAACGGGCGAAAAATGATTTAAAATGAGAAAGTTATGTCCATCGGAAGATTGGGGGTTGCATCTGTGAATTCTGCAGCTTTTAACTTAGAAAATTTTTAGCAGAATGACCCTCCACGCATAGGCGCACTTGGCGCGTACACGTCGTTCTTCAAGAAAGCACCATCCACGCATGCGCGTGGTGTGCGCGGGTGCGTCGATGCGCTGCACCAAATGCCCAGTCATTTTTCTGAGAGTTGTGCCAGAGTTGTGCCGGTTTTGTGCTTGGGGCACAAATGTACCCGCGCGTACGCATCGTTTGGATGTTTTTCAACCCACGCGTCCGCGTGAATGATGCATACGCATCGATGAACATTGTGGCCATCCACGCGTGCGCGTGGAGGACACGTATGCGTGGCCCTGTTTTCATGCCAAAGTTGATTTTTGAGTTTTAAAAGCCAAATCATACTTCTAAACCTCTGATCTCACCCCTTATGTATTAAATCATTATGATATGCCTAGCAATGAGAAAGGAGCTAGTGGATGTGGTAACTTGCGAGTGAAGCAAGGGGAAAAGTTATGATCAATGATGATCAATGATGATTATATGAGATATGGATGATGACGGTGGAAGTACCGTGTATGCCATGAGCCGAAGGGCTATATTTATTGATAAATGGCTGGTTCTTGATTGAACCAAGAGCCGGATGGCCGAGTTATTGCCGGGTTACGGCAAAGTCAATACTGATTATGGCTGAGTATAAATGCATATATGATTAATGAATGAATGTGTTAAATGGATAATAATGGAAAATGTTGAAATGTGATGTGTAACCCCGGGTAGTAGGCAGTAACGTTGTCCACTTACTCCGGGTATGAGACGGAAAAGGATGTTTATGATAAATGAGTTTAATTATGGAGTTTTGAATGAATGTATTTGTGATACCTGGGTAGTAGTAAGGGTTGTGGTTCGTCCTACTTGCAATGATGATTGCTTTTAAACTAAACGAATGTATGCTTTGAGATCCTGGGCAGTAGCAAGGGTTGTGGTTCATCCCACTTGCTCCAAGTCAGAGATTGTGACGCTTGGGTAGTAGCGGCAGTAGTGGTGAATCCATTCGCTCCAGGTTGAGCTTTTAAACACCTGCCTGGGTAGTAGCCGCAGTAGTGGTTATTCCACTGGCTCTGGGTTGAGCGGGTAGTAGCAAAGGGTTGTAGCTTAAAGCTACTTGCTCCGCAAGGGGTGTTTCTGTCCAATGGTTAGCTACCAGGACATGTCGAGTTGGCTATATAACCGACAGATGATATCATCAGCCATAGGGCAGGCATACATCATTTGCATATGTTTGAATTGTTTGGGTTTGCCTATTTGTTTTGGATTTCTACATATATGCTATGTTGCCTGATTATGTGCTACTTGTTCTACTTGTACCTTATTTGTGTATTACTTGCCTGTATTGCTTGTGTTTGTACAACTGAGAGGCCCCTCATGCTGATGTCGGTGGATGTTGGGGGCTGTTCTCGATGAGATAAATTGATGATACGATTGTATGACGATGATGATCATCAAATGAGATAATTTGAGCTCCCTGGGAAGACGCACTGATGTGGTTTCACTAGCTCTAGGTGAGGGCACGATGTATTGATACAAAATTGCTGAGGTAGAACAACTGGTGATGGTTTTGCTTATGATTCTGAGTCTGATTCGTGGAAGAGTCAGCGAGTTGGGAAACATGTGAAATATGAATTAGATTTAGCACTCCTTTATGACAGTTGTCTATTCATGGATTAACGAGAACCTAGGATGGATAATTGGTGAAGAAGTTTAAGATGCTTAGTGAGTTTTTATTGCATTGCATTGTATTTATTTGGCACTTTTACCGTACTGGGAACCCATGGGCCCGGGGTTCTCATTCTGTATATATCTCTTGTTTTTCAGATACAGGTCCAGGTTCTCAGAAGTGAGCTGTGGTTCGTCTGAGAGACGGCGAAGATCTTTATTTTCTCTACTTTGTGTTTTGCTTAGAATCTCTCCATCTTTGTTTCGAAAAGATAATATTATGTATTGAACTCTTTTGAACTTGCCTATAGAGGCTCTCATGTTTCCTTTGGGAGAGATTAGGATATACTGTTGTCAACTACTTTCATACTGTACACTAGCCGGCCTAAACTTCGCGGGTCGCGACTAGTGGCTATTTACTTATGTTATATATATCTATCTGTTATCTATCTCTTAATCTCATTTATGCCTTGCCCGTATATCGCTTTCGACTTCACGGTTTATCTTTTTGTTGTCGAAACGTGAGTGATACGTCTTCGCAATTTTATTTCTACTCTTTTCAGGCTTCTTGATTAATACTCCTTTCGAATTTACCTATATTTATATATTAAAAATCCACCTGAGAGTCGTACCACCGTAATTTCATTGACTTATGACTCGAGCATAAGGATTTGAATATTAGGGTGTTACACACAAGCAAGCAATTCAAACAATATGCACGTGATGTATGCCTGCCCTATGGCTGATGAGTCTCATCTGTCGGTTATCAAGCTAACTCGACAAGTCTGGCTGCCAAACCCTGGACTGTCCCTTGATGCGCATCCCCAATAGTCTATACATAGCTTTTTATCATTTATATATAATTGCTCAATGGGGGAACCTTCCGGGGAATTTATAAGTGCTCGGTCACCTCTTATGTCGTAGGGTCAATAGAGTATCGAGTCTCAATCTGCAGCATGTGGTGGCAAGCCACGGTACTTTATCCAGGAAAACTCATATCTCAGATAATTGAGTGCATAAGCCAGTAAACATTCATGATCATTCATAATTAATTGCACAATCATTCTTTACAGCCATGGCATCACATATACTTCCGTTCTCTGCATTTTTCATACCTAAATAATCATTTTTTCAACCTTACTTCACCCCAAGTTACCATCATTTCCTAGCTTCATCTCATTATTAGGCATACTATAAAGATCTAGGGCTAAAAGGATGAAAATGGAGGTTTAGAGGTTTGAAATCGAGCTTTAAAACACAAAATCCATGTTTGCTGAAACAGGGGTCACGCATACGCGTGGGAGTGCAATTTTGTCCATTACACGTATGCATTGCCTCGTCCGCGTACGCATGCATGCTGGACAGAACCAAACATCCGCGTATGAAGCCCCATGTTCGTGTATGAAATGGTCTCTTTTGCCCATGTTTTTGTACACATTACCTCGTCTGCATACACATACATACCGAATAGAAACTCACCTCTGCATACGGTGGGGTTCGCGTACGCATACAGTGCAAAATTGTCAAAAATGGTTAAGTCTGCAAAATTTCAGCTTTACATACCAAACTTCTGATTTGCATAACTTTCTCGTTTTAAAACATTTTTCATCTGTTCTTCAAATGGCATAAACTTCACGGACCCAATTTTTATACAAAACAAATTTGAAATAATTTGAGAGTCTGGAAGCTAAGTTATAGCTCGCCAAAGTTCGGCCAAAAATTAGATTTTCACAAAAATTTTCAACCTCTATTTTCATTGAAAACCAAACTCAATCCCAACCTCCTATACATATATACAACACAACAACATTCCATATCATACGAATACAATACTAAAAATCTTTACAATCAATCATACCTCAATATGACACAATTTCACACCTAAACTTCTCACTTTAATCAACAAGGTTATCAACAATTCATCATATATGCATAATCAACATCATCAACATATCAATCATTATTCAATCACTATTTTAGCATTCTATTCATATCACAACAATAATCACCAACACATGCTCAATCCATATCATCAATCATTATCACAAGTGCTAAACATTCGACATACTTAATCCTTCTAACCTATCCTATGGTTCTCTAGCCTAAGTTTTCACAAGATATTATATATTAAATACGAGAACCATAAACCATACCTTGGCTGATTTCCTCGTATAACTCAAAACAACCCACTTAGGCAAGTCTTCAAGTCTTCAAAACCACAATTCTGCAACTAGCACCAACTCCAAGCTTCCATATATTCCCAAAATTCAATATCCAACATACTCAATTAAGAAATTAGCTAGAGTTCTAGAATTCTCACCTTACCCAAGCACCAAATAAGTAAGAGTGAATGTTTTCCTCAAGCTAATTGGACCCTATAATCATCAAAGAACCAAAATCTCAACACCACTCTATCAAATTTTCAAAATTTGGAGAAAGAGAGGTTGAGAATGAAAATGGAAGTTCCTTATCAAATTGTACACCAGGATTTGTAGAGTTCGATGCTGCGGACGCGTGACCGCAAACGGTGCGGCAATCGGAACTCAAAGCGAGAAGTTATGGAGGATTGAAAGGAAGACAAGGGTTTAGAACCTTCCTTCCCTTCCCTTGAGTTTGTTTCAGCGTTTTTGGCTAAATGGTGGGAGAAGATGAACTCTTCTTTAAGTTATTGGGCTGATGGGTTGGGTCTTGGGCCTAGTTCGGCCCAATTTTGTGCCAAATTCTTTAAAATTAGTGTCGAAATTCTTATTTTAATTAGATCTATCACATTTTACTATAAAATTTAAATTTCTAATTTTTTTATTAATTTTAATTTATTAATTAATTATTCGCTAATTTCACGGAAGTTACAATTATAATCATGAACAACTTTATACAATTTGTTATCATTACCAAAAGATCTTAGAAAGATAAAGCATTGTTGAGGACCATGACCATTTCTATTGCATTTATACCAATGTTTGTCCTTTGCTGAATTTTGAGGCTTGCTTGAAATTTTTGGCTTAACAATCTTGGAAGAGGAAGCTTCAGTTTTTTTAAACATTGGTTTGAAAATAGATTTGCTTTCCTCTTTGAATCCAAGTCCAGATTTTTCAAAGCTGGATTTTTGACAAGCAAGTAATTTGTCCAGATTTTGCGAACCTTGAAAAAAATTTTGCTAAGTCTTCATTAAGCTTGTTAATTTTCTCATTCAGCCTTTCATTTTCAGTAATTAATTCAATAGAAGCTGAAACCGAATGCTTGAATTTGAATTTATTTAATTCAGATCTCAAAGCATTATTTTTTTCTTTCAAAGAATTTTCATCATAAGCTTCGATTGCCTTTACTTTTTCCATTAAAAATTCATTTTCAGTTCTCAGTGCTTCATTATCTTTCTTGCATTTAACATACTTATCAAGGAGTTTCTTAGAGTTCACAGTAAAATCTTTAATAATGTAGTGTAATTCATCAATAGATAAGTCAGAAGGATCTACTTCATCTACATCAGTGTGATAAGCCATTAAGTATAGTTAAGCCTCTTGATATGAATCTTTTTCATCTTCAGAGCCAGTGTCATTTTCCAAGTCTTTCCATGTTGCCATCATCACTTTCTTTTTGTCCTTCTTGGATATTTTGCCTTTCTTCAATTGAAGACAATCTGATTTGAAGTGACCTGGTTCCTTGCAGTGGTGACAGGTAAACTTGGGTTGATTCTTCTTGAAATCTTTGGATGAAGAACCTCGTTTGCCTTTGTTTTTGAATCTCAGTAATCTCCTCATTTTTTTTGCAAAGAGCATAATTTCTTCATCTGAGAAACTGTCATCAGATTCCTCGTCTTTGGCGATCATTCTCGATTTTAATGCTACATTTTTCTTTTTGTCATCTCTGTCTTGAAACATGTGAGTAGTTCATAGGCCAACAGCTTGCCTCTTAGCTCATCATAGGTGATTTTTATTAAATCATTTCTTTCGGAAATGACTGTGCTTTTTACTTCCCCCTTCTTAGTAAGACTCCTCAAGATCTTCCTTACCAAGGTTTCTTCGGAATAGCTTTTCCCCATGGCATCCAGGTTGTTGATGATTATTGAGAACCTTTCGAATATTTGATCGATGCTTTCGTCCTCCTTCATATTGAACATCTCATACTCCTTCATCAGCATATTAATCCTAGTTTCTCTAACTTGCTTGGTTCCTTCATGGGTGAGTTTGAGCTTGTCCCAGATTTTTTTTAGCCATTTTACACCTTGAAACTTTTTTGTATTCTTTAAAACTGATAGCACATTGCATTAGATTGATTGCCTTGGCATTGAGTTCAACCTTCTTCTTTTCTTCCTTTGTCCCCATTCTCTCTTTCCAGTACAAGTAGTTGCTGTCATTGAAGTAGGGAGGTCTATTATTTGACTGCCCTTCGGTGAGTATGTACGCCATGATGTTAGCTTCCGTGTTGTTGGCCATTGATCTTTACTCCAAGCTATGAAGCTTGACTCCTTGAGACCTTGCTCCTGATACCAATTGATGAAACTGCTAGAACTTGAGAAGGGGAGGTTGAATCAAGTTAACTTAGATTTGAACTTATTAAGCTCTATTTTTGCAAAAGCTAAATATACAGGAGATTTTTTCGTTTTCTCTCATACACCAAATAGAAACAGAGAAGGAAAGAAGAGAAAGGGGTCAGCATGTATCTTGGTTTGGTTTCTATGTTCCATGAAGAATACGTCCAGTCTTCACCACAATCATGGTGGAATTTTCACTATAATCAAACTGATTACAATCACCAATACTAATGAATTATAACCTAATTCATCTAGTATCATTTACTAAGCTTTCTACCCAAAGCTTAGCTATCCAAGTGCTGTCCCAACTTGAAAGGAGAACCCAGGTTCAAATTTCCACCAAGTGCTGTCCCAACTTAGCAAGGAGAACTAATCCTAGTTCACTGAAACCAAATTATATAGAAACAATTCATTTGCCTTTTTCATGTATCTCTCTTGCCTCTTTTCTTATGGCTTTTACTACTCATATAATTAGCCTTTTCTCAATTATAGAAAGATAACATTAGATAGCTATAACAAAGAAAATTAGAAATAAAGCACTAGTAGAAGAAAAAGAATTCAACTCAAGTTTGTTTAGATGATACTCTTGAATTTGCTCTCTTTTTCTTGCTTTCAAATGTTGAAATGAGGCCTCTTTTATAGAATCAACTTGCTCTTCTAATTTGTTCTTCATTGCCTCTTCCAATTCCTCGTACCATCAACCTGTTGAAACTGTCTTCATTAGCATGCAATGCTTTTTTCATTCTACTCTACTAACTCTGCTTGTTGAGGAGCTGCTCCACCACCTCTTCTCTTTGTGAAAATTTTCCACTACCTCTACTGTCCTTGTGTTACTGTGTTGTTCTCGGATGTTACATTTTGCTCTTTCTTTTTTTTCTAAATGTTGATCCTCTGATATCCTTGTAGTGGTGTGTTGATGTCCTAGTGTCTTGAGAGTGTCCCAGCTGTCTTTATTGTGTTGTTAGAGTCCTTTTGTTTCATCCGTCCTTTATTTTTCATAATGAAAACAAATGCCCCTTTATCACTTTGTAAATGTAAAGTTTTCTTTCTTTGCATTTTGTTGAACGGTGCTTGTTAAATTCCTTGGGCTTTAGCATTAACTTAAAGCATTAAAGGAATACTCAAACAACATTGTTGGACTGAGAAATGAATAATGAGCCTGCATCACTAAAACACACATTAAACCATAATTGGGTTTTTAGTCCAATAAATATTTGTCATTATAATTGTGTATCAAAATCAATCTTAACTCAACAATATCATATCAAGCTTCAGTGGCAGGATATTTTAAATTCAATGTTTCTGAAATTTTATAAATAAAACTATTTGAAGATTAAGATTATATATAGGATTAGTTGTTATTTGCATTCAAGTTGAAGATATAAAAAAGGCATATAAGTAAGCTTACCGAATAAGTGTTAAGGGAGAAATTGGAGGGAAATAAAATGAATATGTGATCGACAAGTGGCTTAATAGAATGATTCAATGCATGGCCATTCTATATTAGAGAGATTGGTTCTGTCCAAAACATCAACACGCACCAACAACGAACAATGATTCTCTCTTGCTCCCTCTTTGTTTTCCTTACACTACTCTTTTTCATCTTAACATTTAGAAAATCAGATCTACAAAGACACCTTCCTCCAGGCCCACGGAGACCACCATTCATCGGCAACCTTCACCAAATTGGTGAGCTCCCCTATCTATCACTTCAAGAATTGTCAAGTCATCATGGGCCACTCATGTTCTTGAAGTTGGGTTTTTTTCCTACTTTGGTGGTCTCCTCGGCTGAGATAGCCAAAGAGATCTTCAAGAACCATGACATGGCTTTCTCCGGCCGCCCCAAACTTTATGCCGCGAACCGTTTGGGATACAACGGTTCAGCTATGACTTTCACTCTTTACGGTGACTATTGGAAGGAAATAAAGAAAATTGTGATGTTGGAGTTACTGAGTGTAAAGAGGGTTCAATCTTTTCAAGCTGTGTGGTTTGAAGAGGTTCAAGTTCTCTTCCATTCCATAGCACTTTTCTGTGGTAGTCCTGTTAACCTAAGCCACTTGAAGCTTTCTCTTACAAGTAATATTGTTTGTCGGATTGCATTTGGCAAAAGGTATTGTTCAAATTGTGTTGTTTGGACACATTAATTTTTCTTTAACCAGTTCCCAAAATAATATACAAATATAGATTAAGGATTTGATTTATTATTATAAAAAAATGAATAATTATTAGTTCAAAGAGATTGGCTCATTATTTTTTATTTGCAAAAATAAACTCTTATTATTGTTTTAGTATTTGACTTATTTTTGTAGTATCTCATTTAATCTATTAATTTTAATTATCAATAATATTATAAGATCAATAAAATTTATTTTTTTAAATATTTAGTCAATAAAAGTATTTTATACTAAATTTTAAATTCTAAATCCTAAATGTTAATAGTAAAAAATTATAATATTGCTAGAAGGTAATGAATCTTAATATTTCTCTATCTCTTTTCATAATTTCTGATGCAAACAATCTTGTCCTTAAAGTTTGCAATTGTAATTACAAGAGCTAATTTACCTGTTTTCATTATCTGAAAATATTCTTTTTGTTCCTGACTGATGAACTTTTAAATTAGTTAAATATTGTGAAGGTTGATTTATTTATTTTTTTTTAATTCTTCATTCTACAAGGCACTATTACCAGAAGTTGGCCTTGCCCAAATTGTTGTCTCGTTTGAAAACAAATTGAATTTCTATTGCCTTGTACTTGTGCAAGGAGATTGATGTTGCATAATTTTTTGCGTAGTCCATATCGTTGTTTTGTTTTTCACGCCATCTTCTTAGCTCATCCTTGATTGCTTCTTTCGTAGAATCTGCCATATCTGCATTTCTAAGAGCCATATAAGTTGCAGCCTTGATTTCTCAAATTGCTTTTAGGTTAGCTTCTACTTTCTTGTCCATTTCTATTTTTCTTGCATTAATTGCTTTCACCTAAGTGCGTGCAGCAGCTTATGTATTCTAAAAGCATCTTGAACAAGCATTTTTATAAACACATTGAAGGCTCTTGTAGGGAGTGTTTATATTAATTGTGCGAGAAATGACTTATATCAATTATTATATGAATAATTTATTTTTTCATAACTGATTATGATAAAAACTAATTAGGTGCTATTTGTTATGTAGTTGAGTACATTATTGATAAGTGTGAAAAGAAAGAGGATAAGAAAATGAAATTCACATTTAATTTTATGAAAAAAATTAAAAAGGACAAAACATTCATCTAAATGAAAAGAAATGTTCATTCTTATCACAGCCAAATAGTAAATTGATTTCTTTTGAGAAAAAAAGGGGAGAAAAAAGATGACATCTTAATGTAAGAAAAATAATGATTTGTATTTGTCAAGCATTTTCATTTTTATTTTCTTATTTTGCTAACGTCTCTTATTCCAATAGATTTAGAGCCAATTATTTAAGCCATTAATGGTGTATTACAACCTAAAATTATAAATACAACTCCAACAAACGATACTGTTTGTTGCCAACTATATTAAAGCTTTTATTTTAGTGTGATCGTTGTTAAGATTTCATTACTATTGTACATAAATAAATTGTTGATTACAATAGGTTGGACTTAAAATTATTATTATCATTCTGTCAATGAGTCAATTTTTTTGGCATAATTGCTTTATCTTTAATCCACGTTCTTGGTGTTTTAGAAATTAACAATAATAAGAATTTGAAGCTATATTATTCCCAACATTGCTGAACACTAACCAAGACTTAAGAACTTCACAAGCGAAATAAGCAAGTTCATAATTAGTTCAAACTGAAATAAAAAAGGCCTAAATGTCATTATACAGCCCAAATAATGAAATCAAGCATCTTAGCCATAGCTACTTGGACTAAGCCTCCAATTCAGCCCATTGCCATTCTTGAAAGGAATAGCATCTTCTTGCCGGTGGTGCTATGTTATTTCGGATAAGGTATAAAGAAGAAAGAGAAAATCACTTTTCTCTTGAGCACTAAAGAGGAAGAAAGAAAAAGCCCTCCAATTCAGCCCATTGCCATTCTTGAAAGGAAGAGCATCTTCTTGCTGGTGGTGCTATGTTGTTTCGGATAAGGCATAAGGAAGAAGGAGAAAATCACTTTTCTCTTGAGCACCAAAGAGGAAGAAAGAAAAAGCAATCTCTGATAGCTATGTCAAATCAAAATCAACATAAACAAGTTAAGCAAAATCAAAGGATAAAGGTATGAAGTTTACATTAATATGCAAGTCAATTACTTGCTGATTTCTTCTTCTCTCTGCACAACTATTTCCGGTAACATGAAGAAAGTGGTGGCTATCTTGTTTCGCTATAAATCAATGGTTGATAATAAAACTTGAGGCCAAAGCACAAGATTAAGGGTTTAGATTTGAAAAATTTGTTAAGGAAGCAAGTTGCTACTGCTCATCTCTTCTCTACTGTGATTAGCTTTAATATCTAATCCTTAATTTTTTTTTATCTGATGGAAGAAAAAGAAAGGAAAACTTCAGCTGGTTCAAGATTCAAGAAGATGACTTTGGAAAGAAACTTTAGCTATGGAAACAAAGCTCAATACAAAAAGGAAAATCAACTTTAGTTTTGTTTAAGGTGAGTGAACTAGAGTTTGAGTTTCATTGAGAGCTTCTGTACTGTTCTTGCTCAACGTTTTGGACAATGTTTCTACATTAAAGAAACATTCTGCCAAGATGGAGAGATACATATGAGAGTGCTGAATCCGATTCATCTTATAGCTTTAGAGTTGTTCAACATCATTTCCTTCATGGTTTATCATTGAATATTTTGTTTGTATGTTGTATCTTTTTTTGTTTCTATTCAGTGGTAAAAGGTATATAAGTGAGACTTTAAGAAAAAATCATTGAGAGGAAAGGCAAAGAAAGGAACTTGGAGAGAAAAGTCAAGATTTATATCATATCTCTTTTGATTATATTTTTATTTTGTATCTTGTATCTGAGAGGTATCCTTACTAAGTTGGGTGAGCACTTAGTGATTGTATCATGATCTTGAGAGGATTTCCTTGCTCAGTTGGGTGAACACTAACTCTTTGTAATATCCAACTCAGAAGCATAAAATTGAAATTTATGAATATGAAGAACCCTTGAGAAAGAGGTAGTTTTGCTCTCTCAAATCCAAGACTAAAACTAAAACTATTGAATGAGTTAATATGTGAATGGTATAAAGGGGGATTAAAGATTGATTATTTGAAGGCTCAGGAAGCAAGTTTCCAATCACAGAGAATGAAGATATAAAACATGCGAATTGTATGAATAAGTGTATGGAGAATTGATAAAAAACCACCCAATTTAGCACAAGAATAATCATAAAATAGTGGTTTATCAAGCACTTAGTAGTTAAAAGTCTAGGGAGTGAACCTAACCAAATCAAGCTTGGGTAGTAGTTTGGTTTATACCTAATAGAATTAAGTTGAATCCTTGGGAATCGGTGTATGTAATACTTGAAAAGATAGCCAAAATTCCATCACTGTTGTGGTGGACACTGGATGTTGGTTGCATTGCACAAGGCAGCTAAAACAGGATACATGGCTGAGTCATCTTCTTCTTCCCTGTTCTGATTCTATTTTTCACAATTTATGAGACAAAATAAAATTATCTTTTGCATAATCAACTTCGCAGCCTAAAAAGAAGCAAAGTTTCATTTTTTGGTTTGAGAACTTATTATTCAAGATAAACAGAAGGCCAAAGATTCAACCCCTTTCTCTAGGCCATCAAGAACCTTCATAGCTCTATATCAGTGAAAGTACACACTGGATTTGTTAAAAGAGTTTGGTCTACTTGATTCCAAACCAAGCTTTCCAGAATTCAGGAGACCCTCTACCTGATGTAACTAGCTACAGTCGACTCATTGGGCGGCTGATTTACTTAACTAATACCATGCTTGATATTTGCTTCATCGTAAGCAAGTTAAATAAATACCTGGACTGTGCTACCACTAAACACTTTGAAGCTACTCTACATGTTCTTAGATACTTGAAGGGTGCAATAGCTAAGGGCGTGTTTTTATCTTCTTTCAAGAATCTTCAATTGAAAGTATTTTCTAACTCAGATTGGGGTTCCTGTACAGATTCAATACGTTCAGTTATTCGTTTTTGTTTTTTTTTTCTTGGATCATCTTTGATGTCATGGAGAAGCAAGAAATAATCCAGTATTGCTCGCTCTCAGCTGTGGCTGAATACAGAGCCATGGATGTTGTAACGTATGAAGGTATATGGATTTCCAATATTCTCGGAGACTTTAATCTTCCTCTCACTCATCCCATCATTTTATACTGTGACAACTAATCTGCTATGCACATTGCAGCCAATTCATTCTTCCACGAGCGCACAAAGAACATCAAAATCAACTGCCATACTCTGCCCGACCAAGTTCAAAAGGGTGTGATTAAATTGCTACCAGTTTTATCTACTAATGAAGCAGCTAATGTCATAACAAAGGCGCCACCAGCTATATTTTTTACTACTCAGTCCAAGCTGGGACTAATAAACATTCATACACCCATCTTAAGGGAGGACGTGATAAAAAATATTCATCAAATTAGAAGTTAATTATAATTTGTAATAGCATATTAGTCAATATAGCAAGATATGAAATATTAATTAATTAGTATAGTTTGTTATGATTACCAATTTGCAACCGTGGCGTATATATCATGTGAAAGAAATTGTGCAGGTTGTTAGAATAGGAAACAAATATCGGTAGCAATAGTGTGTATATATGCCAAAAGATGAATGAAATTTGTGTGTGTTTTACCACTCTCCTAGCTTTCATTTTTTGATTCTCTACTCTCACATAATGTGAGCTCCACGTTCCTCACCAAATTCTACAACTGAAGAACAAAATTTGTGCAATTATGATTAAACATGATTCTTGACGAAAGTGTGAGCACAATCAACTTGAGGTTGCAGAGATTTAGTAACGATGAGAGAAGAGAGGAAAGAAGGGAAAGAAAAAAATAGTGTTAAGGTAAACTTGCTGATGTAAAATAGAGCATCTCAAACTGTGACTCATTACAAGAGTTGCTATATATACAATATAACTAAGAGCACCTAACTAATTCTACCACGATTACTTTCTAACTATGCATCTAAAAGATTTCTAACTATGGTAAATTAGTGAGCACAGTTAGAGAACTTGGTTAACTAATTGCCTAATGTAATAGATAATATAAGGCTAATATCAAAGTTGATGATATCACCTATATCAACTAACATCCTCCCTCATACTCAGAGTTTGGATGTCCAACAATCCTAGTTTGACATAGCAAGACTGAAAAAGACATGGAGCTAGTGATTTTGTAAGCAAATCCGCTATTTGGTTGGCCGAGGTAACTGGCAGCAATTTGAGAACTCCTTTATTGGCTTTATCGCGCACAATGTGGCAATCTATCTCAATGTGCTTGGTGCACTCGTGCAGAATTGAATTAGCAGCCATATGAAAGGCAGATTGACTGTCGTTATACAACGTGAAGGGCCTGTCATGATCAACGCCAAGAACCCGCAGAAACCGCAATAACCAAAGACCCTCACAAGTAGCATTTGCAAGCACTCGGTACTCAGCCTCAGAGGAAGATCGAGATACAGTCTGCTGCTTGCTACTCTTCCAAGAGATCAAGGTGGTGCCTAAGAAAAAACAGTAGCCGGAGACAGATCGTCTAGTATCGGGACATGTGGCCCAATCAGCATTAGCAAAGGTGAAATCAGTGCTAATAGGAAAGAAAAGACCGTCGCTGAGGGATTGGTTGTAGCCAGACTCGGACAAAACTGAGACCAACTTCGTATTCCATAGATGAACTTCCTGTTTAGGTCATACAAAAACTTGTTGAGCTTGAACATTGAGCCATCCGAAGAGAGAACAGATTGGTAAATATCGGTTAAAGAGAGTTCCAATGAAACGGATACACTACTTTTCCTTAATCTATAGACTAAAACGACGATCTTTAAAAGGAAGACGGGGTCAATGGTGACGAAGAAGAGGAAAACGAGTTTGATGATCAGAAAACTATCTCGAAAGAGGAGGATGGTAATCCAGAGGAAGAAGATGATGAATTTGAATAAGGTTAATAAAAATATAGTTTTATGATATGTATTTCTTTACCAAACTTTGAAAAGAATGTAATATAATTATCATATTTTTTCAGATATTTCAATTACCATCCATCCGTATTTTTTACTTTGTATGTTTGATATTTCACACCAGGTTTAGAGCACTGTGTCACGGCCTTGGACACACTCCAACGCTACCGTGCCGGCACTCGGACTTACTCAACCTCTTGAGCTAAGACCAAGTTAGCCTAACCCTCAATACTTAGCAAGAAAGCTAAGAACACAAGAGAACACAAGAGAAAGGAAGCTTGGTGGAAAGAACACTTTATTGCTCAAGTGTTTGTTACAAATGATTCACACACCCTCACACTAACTCTTACCTCCTATTTATAGCCATCCACCTCCTCAATGGATCGTTAGGATTAAATCTAATCAATGGTCTAGATTAATCATCTAGAACCTTCTTTATAAATATCTATCCTACCACTACTTTCTAAATACTTCTAGATTGTTCCATACAACTCTTCATACTTTTATATCAATCCACACTCTTCTAGAACCTTCTAGGGTATTCCAGGAACTTCTAGGACATTCTAGAACGTTCCAGAACCATCTAGAGTATTCTCAAACACTCCAGAAAACTATACAAACACTGTTAAATCTAACTTTCTAAAAATTTACCGTGACATTCTCCCCCACCTAATACGCAGACGTCCTCGTCGTGTTCTGTTCATGATAGCGCTCTAGGTGTTCTTGGAATTACCACAGATCTTCACAAGCTTCCCAACTAGCTTCAGTTATCGAAAGTCCCTTCCACTTGATCAAGTATTGGATACTTGGTGGTACTCCTCTTCGTCGCACGACTCGAATCACCACAGGCGGAGCACGACTCAAATCACCTCTACTTGGTTCATCTTGGTTTTCGTGGCATTCTCTCACTAATTTTCTTCTTGGATTTTTCCATTTAGGGACGTATAGTCTTCTCCCTTTAGTGTAGAGAAGGTCATTTTCTAGCCAAAATCTTTTGGTCTTACCTTCTCTAGCCAACTCCACCAATTTCTTGGCTAATGGATCATGATGCAACCCTTCGTTGATGGTGTGCACAATATCTCCTTCAACCATAGAAATGGCCGCCAATTCAGCCTTGCGACTTAGCGCATCTGCTACCACATTAGTCTTGCCTGACTTGTATTCAATCTCAAAATCAAACTCAGCCAAGAAGTCCTGCCACCTAGCTTGTTTGGGGCTCAACTTCTTTTGAGTTTGGAAGTAGCTTGTAGCCACATGGTCTGTCTTGACGATAAAGTGTGAACCAAGCAAGTAGTGACGCCAAGTTCTCAAACAATGCACTACCGCGGTCATCTGCTTCTCTTGGACGGTGCATCGCCTCTCTGTATCATTCAACTTGCGACTCTCAAAGGCAATCGTATGTCCTTCTTGCATTAGAACCCTTCCAATGGCATAGTCAGAAGCATCAGTGTGGACTTCAAATACCTTTGAGTAGTCGGGTAGTGCTAGTACTGGACCTTCTGTGATAGCAGCCTTCAACTCATCAAATGCCTTTTGACACTCCTTTGACCATTCCCAAGTGTGATTCTTCTTGAGAAGATCAGTTAATGGTGTAGCCTTGGCGGAGTATCCCTTGATAAACCTCTGATAGTAATTGGCCAACCCAAGGAATGACCTCAATTCAGATACCTTGTTTGGCGGCTCCCACTCTTTGATAGCCTTCACCTTTCCTTGATCCATGCAGAGAGTTCCACCTTTAATGATGTGTCCCAAGAAGTGGACTTCGTCCCTTGCAAAGGAACACGTTTCCTTCTCCACATATAGGTTATTCTCTCGCAAGATCTTGAACACAGTTCGTAAGTGTTCTACATGTTCCTCCAAAGTGTTACTATAGACAACAATGTCATCCAAGTAGACCACTACAAACCGATCAAGGTAAGGTCGAAAGATCTCGTTCATCAAGGTACAGAAGGTCGCAGGAGCATTGGTCAAGCCAAAAGGCATTACCAACCACTCATACGATCCATACCTTGTGACACACGTGGTCTTGGGCTCATCACCATCAGCAATTCTCACTTGGTGATATCCTGACCTCAAATCTAGCTTTGAAAACCACTTGGCTCTACCAAGTTGATCAAACAAATTGGCTATGAAAGGAATGGGGTATTTGTTCTTGATGGTTACCTTGTTCAGTGCTCGATAGTTGATGCATAGTCTCAATGAACCATCATGCTTCTTTTGGAACAAGACGGGTGCGCCATAAGGTGCCTTCGATGGACGGATGAATCCAGCATCTAGCAAATCCTTGAGTTGCTTCTTCAACTCTTCAAGTTCTGGCAGTGCCATCCTATAAGGTGTTGAGGCAGGCGGTTTTACTCCTGACTCCAATTCAATCTTGTGGTCCATCTTCCTCCTAGGTGGTAGTTGTTTTGGCAACTCAGAAGGCATCACACCCTTATTTTCTTCAAGGACTTCCTTGATTTTGGGAGGAACATATTCTCTTTCAGATGTTGACTCCTCTTGTAATAGAGCCAAATATGTAATCTCTCCCTTCTTGAACCCTTTCTTGAGTTGCATAGCAGACAGTATCGGTGGTTCGCCAACTTTAGAGACTGTAGGGACCATGCATGGAGACCCTTTCTCCATGACGCACACTATGTCGTAGTGTGGCATAGGTATTATATTTGCCTTCCTTTGTAAATTGAGCCCGATGACTATTTTAAAATCATCCATGGGTACTACTGAGAAATCTACAAGACCCTTCCAAGAACCAAGAGTCATCTCAACCCCTTTTGCTACTCCCTTAAGGGGTTCACCCTTGGTGTTCACGGGTTTGAACCAACCATTCGTTTCGGTGATCTTCAACCCAAGCCTCTTTACTTCATCAAGCGTGATGAAGTTGTGTGTAGCACCAGTGTCGATCATAGCCATGACAGGTTTTTCATTGATAAAGGCTTTGACATACATCAAGCCTTTCTTTTCTGCAGTGCTTGCCTCTTTGCCCTTCACAGCATTTATGTGTTGGATGGATCCAACACACTCAGTTACTTGAGTTTGGGCCTCTCGTTCCTCGGCGATAGATGCCAGAGTCCTTAACTTGGGACAGTCCTTCATTTGGTGTGGTCCCTTGCACACGAAGCATCCTCTTTTAGGTACGAAAGCCTTCTTCTTTTCCTCGTACTCTTTCTTTGAAGAGTATTTTCCTTCCTTCTTGGTTGAGAAACTCTTCCCCTTATCTCCCCCACTTTTAGTAGAACTAGGCTTGGAAGAATACTTGGGTTTAGAGTCTCCCCTATGACACTCAGTGAGTGATTCGGCCACCACGATGGCCTCATCGACATCCTTAACATTCCTTCTTTGTAGTTCTTGCTTTGTCCAAGGTGGAGTCCATCAATGAAGAAGAACAATGCATCCTCTGATGCTAAGTTGGGGATTTGAAGTGTAAGAGTAGTGAACTCCTTTACATAGTCGCTAATCGTACTCTTGTACTTCAACTCCCTCAACTTCTTCCTTGCTTCATAAACCACATTCTCAGGGAAGAATTGTCTTTTCAACTCCCTTTTAAAATCTTCCCATGTGGTTATGTTGCAAGTACCCTTCTCCATATCTACGCTCTTTCTCCTCCACCACAAAGTAGCATTATCAGAAAGATAGAGAGCTGCAGTGCGTATCTTTATTGCTTCTTCGACCACCCCTTGGCCTTCAAAGTACCTCTCCATTTGCCATAGGAAGTTCTCCACCTCTCGAGCGTCCCTTACGCCCTTGAACTCCTTTGGCTTAGGGAGATCAATCTTTGTCGTCTCCCTTATAATGGTTGGTCGAGATTTTGCCTCCTCGAACCAAACTCGAACTTCCTCAAATAGCTTCAAGGAATTCTCAAGCTTCTCTTCGATTTGGAGCATGCTTTCTTTGAAAGCATCTAATTCTCCCAACACGTGAGCCTCGAGGGTCTCCTTGTCATGTTCTATCCTTTGGAAGCGCTCATCCATAGAGGATAGAACATTTTCTAACATAGAAACTCTTTCTTCTAAGAAGTTAGAGTCCTTACCTCTAAGCTCACTTGAAGAACGGATCTTCTTACCTCCCCATTGAGAAAGAATAGCATCCCTTCCCCTTTGAGACTCAACATGCTCCATGGTGATATTAGAAGACATTCCCACAAACCACTTGTGCTTCCTCTCGAACCTTGCTCGGATACCAAGTTGTCACGGCCTTGGACACACTCCAACACTACCGTGCCGGCACTCGGACTTACTCAACCTCTTGAGCTAAGACCAAGTCAGCCTAACCCTCAATACTTAGCAAGAAAGCTAAGAACACAAGAGAACACAAGAGAAAGAAAGCTTGGTGGAAAGAACACTTTATTGCTCAAGTGTTTGTTACAAATGATTCACACACCCTCATACTAACTCTTACCTCCTATTTATAGCCATCCACCTCCTCAATGGATGGTTAGGATTAAATCTAATCAATGGTCTAGATTAATCATCTAGAACCTTCTTTATAAATATATGTCCTACCACTACTTTCTAAATACTTCTCGATTGTTCCATACAACTCTTCATACTTTTATATCAATCCACACTCTTCTAGAATATTCTATGATCTTTTAGAGTCTTCTAGAACCTTCTAGGGTATTCCAGGAACTTCTAGGACATTCTAGAGCGTTCCAAAACCATCTAGAGTATTCTCAAACACTCCAGAAAACTATACAAACACTGTTAAATCTAACCTTCTAAAAATTTACCGTGACAACTGTTTCAATTATTAATTATCAGGATACATTATAAATGGATGAAAAATAATTTTTAAAAAAAATAAAAAAGACTACCGTTGGAATATACCGACAATAACAGCCCAGTCATTTTTTAAAAAAAAAATATAAAAAAATTTCCGTCGGCATTACCGTCGAATTAATTTGTCCGCAAAATGGCGCGGAGACGTATGATATGGTGCCAACATTATCGTCAAAAATTTTTCGACGAAAATTATCGTCGGATGCAAAAATTCGCAGATAATATATTATTGACGAGGTTTATTCCGTTGAATTTTATTCATTTTTTCGACAATAATTCTGACAGTATTCAATATTTTTCTTGTAGTGTATACTTTTTTCGATCTTTTGAAATTACTAATGACCTTAATCCTAAAACACTTAAAAATTTTTATCACGACAATATCAAATGGCATAAAAGGAAGAAATTGAGAATATGACAATTAAAAACCCAAAAAACATATTTTTCGCAAATAATTTTATTGAAAAAAATTTAAAAAAATTTAATTAATTAAACCAAAATTATATAAATTAATTGATAAATTTCATACTTTTTAACATAATTTAAAATAATAAAATAGAATTTTTCGGCGCCCACCCTGGCTCGGACGCCTCTATTGACAATGACATTGTGTTCCATCCTCTCTAATGAAGCAAAATAAATATTGTGCCTAACATGCATCGATCTAACTAGAAATAATATATTTGCTATTTACGATATTATTATATATTCTTTTAAAAAGTTTAAGAACTTTTCGAAAAATGTTTAGTGATCAACAATTTTTTATTTTTTCTTATTTTTGAACTAATATTAATTAATATATTTTTGCACTAAAAATATTTATCATAATATATAACCCAAGTAATTAGCATTTTATTCATCCTAAACAAGATTAGGCTAATTTTTTTTATATTGTATAAATATATGTGTAATACATTGTTATGGGAAAATTAGGTGTTTTTTTTATATGGTGTTTTATTCAAATTGAACGGTCCGATTTATTTGGAAAAAAAAGTAAAGTACAAATCGGAGGGTTCGATTTATTTAATAAAAAAAACTACAAATCGCATGGTCCATTTTGTATTTTTAATTTTTTTTATTTTTTAAAATAGAAATCGGACGGTCCGATTTTAACATTAAAAATTTTTTTATTTTCAAAAACACAAATCGGACTATCCGATTTGTGATTGTTGATTTAAAAAATGAAATAAATCGAAGCGACCGATTTGTTCACACCATAGCAATGAAAAATTCATCTCTTCTCCCATCATTATGAGATGCACTCAACTCTCTCCCACACAAAAAATAATAAGCGACAAGATTAATATCTCGGTTTGACAGGTGTACTTTCCTTATTCGTCTGTCATTACATAGCCACCAGATATTCATCAATATTGAATACCATGTTCACACTATCACCGACTTTTAGAAACTTTAGCAAGTGATTTTTATCAAATGTGGATATATATGTGAGACTAAAATCTTTTGACCCGTCTCATCAATGACTTTAGCTCCGCCCATCTTCCAAAAATATCTCATGTAATATGTTGTACTATTTAATTTGACTTGCCAATTTAAGTAGCACACTACTTTCATTAATTTTGGTTCTGTTCAAAACATCAACACGCACCAACAACGAACAATGATTCTCTCTTACGCCCTCCTTGTTTTCCTTACACTACTCTTTTTCATCTTAACATTTAGAAAATCAGATCTACAAAAAAACCTTCCTCCTGGCCCACGGAAACTACCATTCATCGGCAACCTTCACCAAATTGGCGAGCTCCCCTATCTATCGCTTCAAGAATTATCAAGTCATCATGGGCCACTCATGTTCTTGAAGTTGGGTTCTGTTCCTACTTTGGTGGTCTCTTCGGCCGAGATAGCCAAAGAGATCTTCAAGAACCATGACTTGGCCTTCTCCGGCCGCCCCAAACTTTATGCCGGAAACCGTTTGGGATACAACGGATCAGCTATGACTTTCACTCCTTATAGTGACTACTGGAAGGAAATAAAGAAAATTGTGATGTTGGAGTTGCTGAGTGCAAAGAGGGTTCAATCTTTTCAAGCTGTGAGATTTGAAGAGGTTCAAGTTCTCCTCCATTCCATAGCACTTTCCTGCGGTAGTCCTGTTAATCTAAGCCACTTGACGCTTTCTCTTACCAATAATATCGTTTGTCGGATTGCATTCGGCACAAGGTATTGTTCAAATTGTTTTGTTTGGACACATTAATTTTTCTTTTCTTTAATCATTTGTCAAAATATCTTGATAACAAACAAAAATTAGCTAAAATCAATGATAACTTATCTTATTTAATATTCATTAATTGCTATGACAATTAATAAATGGTAAATAAAACAAATTCTAGCTAATTTTTTTTTTGTTTCCTAATATTATCACCAAATAATATACAAATATAGATGAAGGATTTAATTATTATTGTAAAAAAGTGAATAATTATGAGTTCAAAGAAATTGGCTCGTTATTCTTTTATTTGCAAAAATCAAACTCTTATTATTGATTTAGTATTTGACTTATTTTTGTAGTATCTCATTTAATCTGTTAATTTTAATTATCAATAATATTATAAGATAAATAAAATTTATTGTTTTTTTGTTAATATTTAGTCAATAAAATTATTTTATACTAAATTTTAAATTCTAAATGTTAATAGTAAAAAAATATAATATTGCTAGAAGGCAATGAATCCTAATATTTCTCTTTTAGTTATTATTTATTCGACTTGCATATGCATTCCATTAATTAATAGTTTAATACTTCTGTAAACAGATTTGGGGATGCAAGTAGTAAGTTCTATGAGATGCTTAGGGAAACACAGGAGTTATTGGGAGGATTCTGCTTGGCTGATTTCTTTCCTTGGTTGGGATGGCTCAACAAATTCAACGGTTATGAGAGTAGGCTAGAGAAGAACTTCAAAGAGTTGGATAACTTCTATGACAAAGTAATAAAGGAGCATGCAGTTAATAATGATGATTCTCATCAGGGGCTTGGTGTTATGGAGCAACATGATGATGAAGATCTTGTTCATGTTCTTCTTCGACTTCAAAAGGATTCAAATCAAGAGATAGTCCTCAGCGATGACCAAATCAAGGGTGTTCTAACAGTATGTATATATACGCAATAAAATTTTATTCATTTTATAAATTAAAGTAATTGTTTTGACTATATATGTATGTATCTTGTCCTTTTGTGTATGCTCGCCTCTTTTTTCTATAAGAAAAAATTGTGTTTATAAAAAAATTACTATTTTGTACATTAAAATCAGTGATAAATTAATTAATATATATTTGTGTATAAATACATTCATTTTTAATATATATTTTATATTTTATATTTAATATTTATTATTTATATCTGATATTGGTGATTGATTTATTGTATATCTAACATAATTATTTCATATATTTCTTATTGTAAATAAAACTTAATGAAATATATATCTCTTATTTACATTTTAAATATATACAATATATTATGTCAAACTATTTCAATTAAGATAAAATTAAATAAAATTTTGTAAACAAAAATCTATAAAACATAACTTACTTCTAATTTATTTTAAAGATATATTAATATGTCAATTTAAACATTAACTCTAATAATTATTAGATTAAATTATGTATATTAGTATATGTACCCCATTCAATACATAAATATAACTATCATATATTTATGTATAAATATATATATTATTTAATTTATTTGTAATATTTATCTTATATTAATAATTGATTTTGGTGAATATCTTGTAGTATAATTGTTTGAATATATATTAACTTCTTCATCATTACATTTGGAAAATGTGGTGCACAAGATTTTGGCATACATAGGGCCACTACTCATATGTACACATGATGTAAACGCAGGACATTTTCATAGCTGGAACCGACACGGCAGCAGCCACAATGATATGGACAATGTCGGAGCTAATAAGGAACCCAGAGAAAATGGAAAGAGCACAACAAGAGGTAAGAGAAGTAGTCTTGTCGAAGAAAAAAGTTATGGTGGAAGAGAGTGACCTTCCAATGCTTCCATACCTCAAATCAGTAGTAAAAGAGGCACTAAGAATCCATCCTCCAGCACCACTCCTCGTCCCAAGAGAGACAATCCAACCCTGCACCATCAAAGGGTATGAAATCCCTGCCGGAACGAGGGTTTTCATCAACGCGAAAACCATAGCAATGGACCCAACTTGTTGGGAGAATCCAACGGAGTTCTCTCCGGAGAGGTTCCTTCATAGTCCAATTGATTTCGGAGGGCATCACGTTGAGATGTTGCCCTTTGGAGCTGGACGGAGGGGCTGCCCTGGAGTGAACTTCGCCATGCCATTGGTTGAGCTTTCTCTGGCGAATCTTTTGTTCCGTTTTGATTGGAAACTGCCAGATGGAGTCGGAAGGGAAGAGCTTGACATGCAAGAAGCAATTGGCATTACAATGCACAAGAAATCTCCTCTTTGCCTCATACCTTCCCCCTCTTTTGCTTAGTATCTATTTTTCTTGTTAAGTTACCAAATTCAGTCATTAAATATAAAATATATATTAATAATAAATTAAATAATAATTTTAGTGTACAAATAATATTTTTATTTTTTTATCTATTATCACATCAATTTTAATAAAATTTATCATACGAATAATATTAAAAAATTAATTTTTTTATTTAACATTAATCAATTTTTTTAAATTATTTTACTTATTTTAAATTTTAAATCTTAAATCATACAAATTTTAACTCTATCCTTCAAAATATAAATTCTAAATCTTAAAATTAATAAATATTAGCTAAATTAAAGCTGGTTTTTCATATGTACTTTCTCAATGAAATCGGGTACTCTTATATAGATCCATACTCATGCACATGACTTGTATCTTTCTTTTTCCTGTAAGTATTCAATCT
>NC_029777.3:91121456-91122065 GCF_000817695.3 Arachis duranensis
ATTTGTCTTTGAACTTATTTAATATACCAGAAATTAAAGAAAGTTCTGAATGGAGCTTATAGATCACTAGTATAATGAACTCACTACATTAGCTTAAAAAACATTTTTTTTTATGAAATAAAAATTGCTTACAGAATATAGAATTACAATTTCTTTTTAAGAAAATATTTTTAAACGACAAAATAAAGTATTTTATCCTATTATTTATAAAAACAATATGTTGATAATATCAACAATATCTATTTTTACAAAGCTTAATTAATTCCTTAACACATTTTATTTCTTTTATGCACATGAAACATACTATCCATAACAGAAATACAGATAATCTAAAGAGATTAATATAGTAGGGGAAAAAATTAATTATCATTCAATTTGTAACTTTTTATTATATGTAACTCGCATTACTTTGATTTAAAGATTATTTAAACTTTTATCTTTCCACTTTATCAATTCTTTTTTTTTAAATTGATCCGTCCATGATATAATATTCAGCAATTCAGAAAAAAAGATACTATATATAACCAACAAAATTTATTATTTTATTAATATTTAACTAATTTTAAATACTAAAAATTAAATTTTAATTTTTTTAAATTTTAAAATATA
>NC_029777.3:91122115-91141313 GCF_000817695.3 Arachis duranensis
TAATAGTATAAAATAAAATATTAACTAAAATATTGGCTAATATTAATAAAAAAATATTGGTTTTAAATTTTTTTTTTAGAAAATAAGTGTTTTAATCGCAATTATTAAGAGTAGGCAATCGTCTGGCAGCGATTTAATCTTATCTTCCAAATTAAAAGAAAGGCGTGTGGTGTGAATTATCCAGGCCCCCACCAAAAATCACAATACGTATATTCTCATATTATTAGAACATGAAGTCACCAAAAAATATTAGCACATGCACATACATGGGGACACATGCAGCAACATGCAAATGTTAACGAAAAGTTAGTTGGAGTTAGTTTTACCTTACTTCACACATGTTGTACATGCTGTACATGTATTCAATTAGAGTTAGTTAGATATAGAAGCTTCACCTTTAGATCATAATGTATATATATTGTTTATAGCAAATAAAATTAATTCGTTTTACCATTCAACCTTTTTTTTTTCTTGAATCTCTCTCTCACATAAGTGAACTTCACCTCACTTTTTAAACTCTGTGAGCAAGAACAAAATTTTTACATAATGCCGGCGAGCGTGAATATTTAAAAAAGAGTGTGAGAACCTTTATCTTGAAAAAATCGGTGAGAATTAGATTAAGCACACATCATTCATTAATGTCGGCGAATGTGCATGATGAAGTAGTGGAATCAAAAGCACAAGGCTTCACAGCATCTGAATTTTCAAAATTCCTCTCGAATAATGGCGCATTTTTCGAGTTTGCAAGCTCCATCCTCAAGATCGAACTCGAATCTAAATTCGCTCCAAGATCATTCAAACTGTTTTTACGTACATCCAAACAAGACACTTGCGCTGTCGCTCATAGCTGCTCCTTTGACGATGCAAAATTACTACTCATGGTTAAGATCGGCGAAAATTTCACTCAAAACAAAGAATAAGCTACGATTCATCGATGGATCATTGCCAAAGTCAGAAGAGAATGATCACACGTTTGAAACTTGGGATCGGTGCAATTCCTTAATCCTCTCATGGTTACATGGATCGTTAAGTCATGAGATTCTTCATAGTTTTCTTTAAGGGTGTTCAAAACCGATCTGGACCGAACTAAACCGAAAAACCGAACCAAAAAAACTGAAAACCGAATTAACCAAAAACCGAAAAAACGATGTGTTGCTGTTTTTTGCGGTTCGGTTCAGTTTTCGGTTCTCACCACCAAAACCCCTAAACCCATGCGCAAGTCCCTCTCCAAATCCCATATTGGAGCCAGCCTGAGCTAGTGAGCCACCATATCTCGCCCTCTGCGTCTGCGGCATGCGTACCCACTCACCCAGCCACGGAGCCAGCCTGAGCCACCCACCTCCTTGAGAGTCGAAGCCTTCCTCAGTTCCTCCAAATCCCACCGCCGAACAGAGGAGATCCCCACTGTCAGTGTACCACGAAGACGAAGACCCAGCTCAAGTGCTCAACACAGCACCTCGCCTGCTGGCTCACCACCTACCCACCCAGCCTCCACCCAGCAGCGTTTCTGGAGCCACTCCGACCTCGCCGCTTCCACCCAGCAGCGTTTCTGGAGCCCACCCACCCAGCCACTGATTCAAGTGCATATGGAGTCCGAGCCATCTATTCAGATAAACTTTGCTAATTTGTTGTTCAGTTTAGGCCTAGGGTTATCAGTTTATCAGTTTATTGTTTATTGCTGGTTATTGATTTAAATTTCAGTTTAGGCCTAGGGTTATCATTATTGATTTGTTCAGATTATCAGGTTTTGTTCAGTTTATTGCTTGTTTATTGCTGCTTAATGATTTAAACTTCAATTGCTTGTTTCTGTGCTTAATTTATTGTTCAAATTATCTGGTTTTATTCAGTTTATTGCTTGTTTATTGCTACTTAATAATTTAAACTTCAGTTGCTGATTTCTGTGCTTGATTTATTGTTCAGATTATCAAGTTTTGTTCAGTTTATTGCTTGTTTATTGCTGCTTAATGATTTAAACTTCAGTTGCTGGTTTCTGTGCTTAATTTATTGTTCAAATTATCAGGTTTTGTTCAGTTAATTCTTGCTAGTTATTGATTTTTTGTTCAGTTTATTGCGGGTTTCTGTCCTTGATTTATTGTATTTGTTTATGTAGTTATTATTTTTTTGTTCAGTTTATTGTTGGTAATTTGGTATTACTGGTTATTGAATTATTGTTCAATGTATTGAGATCAGTGTATTGTTCAATTTATTGTTGATAATTTGGTATTGCTGGATTGCTGGTTATAGATTTATTTTTCAGTTTATTGCTGGATGCTGGTTATTAATTTATTGTTGAATGTTGATAACTTGGTAATTGCTAATGCTAAGAGTAGCTGGAGGTGTTCTTCAATGTTTCAACATTGAAGTTGATAAAATATGCAATGGGAAATTGGGAATTTTTTTCATATTCTAAGTTAAGAAACTTGTGGATTTTTAAAATAAAAGAAAATTTCATGGTGAATATGTTTGTTTCCTTTTTCTGTTCTAATTTGATGGAAAGTAGTTCCACTTGCTTAATACTACTACCTGTCTCAAAATTATTGTTATTTCGACCAAATTAGTACATCCTGAAATCTAATGCTAAATCATCCAAACTATATAGCTTGATTATGCATGATTAGGTAGAAGCTAAGTTGGGGATATGTATCCCACATATTGAGTATATGAAGTTTGTTATGTATCTATTTGAGCATAATTTTAATATACAGAACATGGATGCTTTATGTTGTTTTCCTAACTCGCATTCTTTCACTGCAGATCTTCAATCTGCTTATTTGGGTTAAAGATCTCTGTTATTCTCAATCATGGCAACTAGTAAGCAATCATATATGCCTTACCTATTTTAGTGTATTTGCAGGAGTGTATTTGCCAAAGCTATATGAGAAGCACAAGACAAACCCTCACCGTGCCATGAATGAGCTAATGAGCTCAGGAGAAGCAGCCTCAAGACCTATTTCTAATCTCTTTTAAGAAATTTTATCTGGATCTGCCCTTCTGCATAGTGATCATCATTATCCTTTTTCAATCTTCTCTTCAAGAGATGATGCAAATTTTAATGGGTTGGGTTTGGATTTAAACATTGGTATTGGTATAGAGTTTAGCATTAAGTATGTAACTAATTATATATGTGTTATCCAAATTTGTGAAATTTTGGAAATATTGTTGGTCCTCTTTTTGAGAGATGATATAAACTTCGATACAATAAGAAAAGTGTTATTTTGGTTTGTCGATTTCAATGTTATGACTTTGCATAATAGTATGGTAGAATTTTTTTTGAATTGATAGAAAACTGAACAAACCGAACCAAACCAAACCGATTTTAATTGGTTTGGTTTGGTTCGGATGGCCTTGACAAAAAAACCGAACCAAACCGAACCACAGCTTAATTAAACGATCGGATCGGATGGCTTTTCCTCAAAAACCGAACCAAACCGCACCGCGAACACCCCTAGTTTTCTCTAGTGTAACAATGCATGTGAATTCTGGAGAGACCTTAAGCACCGCTTCTACGAGGAAGACCTCTTTAAAATTGCTAATGTTCAAGAAGATTTTTTCACTGCAAAACAAGGTGAATTATCTATTACCTCTTATTTCACTAGGTTGAAAAGTATTTGGAAAACACCGGAGGAAATTAAACCTATTCCAAATTGTAAGTGTTTGAAAGAGTGCATATGTGGATTAGAAGTAATTAGAGAATATAGATCTCAAATAAATGTAATATATTTTCTTAGAGGGTTCAATGAGCAATATGCTAGTGTAAAGTCACAGGTAATGCTGATGAAACCTCTTTCTGACATTGCCATAGCATTCTTTATGCTTCTACAACAAGAAAGGCAAATGTCACATACGGCAACCTAGAACTAAGAGCAATGGTGAATAACATTGGCACCGATGCTAATGCGTTTGACACTTATCAAAGGAACAATGGTAACTATAATGGAGCCAATGCAAAATCGAATAATAGAGGAAAGGGGAGAGGGCATGAAGGTACAGGAAGAGGTCGAAGCACTCTAAAATTTTGTTCACATTGTGACAAATCAAGTCACCTAGTGGACACATACTATCACAAGCATGGCTTTCCACCACATATGCAGCACAATCAAAGCAAGAGTAAGTCCGATGACTTCCCTACCAACATGATTATTGTGAACACTAAAGACAGTAATAATCCCAACCATAAGGAAGAGAATGTTAATTTTTATGGATTATTTTTTGAGAAGCAACAAGAAGCCATTATAGCCTTAATTCAAAAGCATCAAGACCCTCCTCATAATGGAAACTTGGCAACTGTGCGTGCTCCTTCTGCGGGTACATTTCATCTCTTTTCAATTTTTAATCATGAGTTGAGCTCACATGATTAGGTTTTAGACACAGGAGCCACTGCTTATGTGACTTTTTCTATTACACACTTTCATTCAATTAAAAAAGTTAAATCAGTAACGATTAAAATGCAAAATGGTTCACATGCTATGACAACCTTTGTGACACAGTCTTTTTTTATACATTTCTATTTGAGTGATGTGTTATACGTGCCTTCTTTTCAATTCAATTTAATTTAATTTCAAATTCTAAAGCTACTAATGCATTATCCCTTTGGTTTTCATTCAACGCACATAATTCTGAGATTCAGAATCCACTTGCCTCGAGGATGATTGGAATTGCTGATCAGTACAATGGCTTTTATACATTTAAAACAAAACCAATTCTAGCTGCTAAGATAGTTTCACTAGACTTGCCACCCGATGCTGCACATGCTTTCAAGTCAGTAAATTTAGTTAACCAAGCTTTAGATTGTTCACCACATAATAGTACAATAATAAAAAATATAATAGGCAATATGGCATTGTAGATTAGGTCATCTCTCTTTGCCAAGAATGAATAAAATGCATCAGTTTTTCCTTTCATTAAAGGTACAAATTCAAATTTTTCTTATGAATCTTGTCATTTTGCCAAACAAAAATGGCTATCCTTTACTGTTAGTAACACTGTATCAACTGACCTTTTGATCTCATACATGTGAATATTTGGGGACCAATAGCAAGCACCTCTATAAGAGGACATAAATATTTTTTCACCATTGTAAAAGATAAAAGCAAATTCACATGGCATTTTTTTTATGAAAAACAAGTCTAAAACAAGAAGTTTCCTACAATAATTTATTTTGATGATTAAAATCCAAATGCACAAGTTGATCAAGTGTGTAAGATCAAATAATGGCCCTGAATTTATGATGTCTTCTTTCTATCAATCCAAAGGGATTTTGTAGTAAACTAGTTGTGTTGAAACTCCACAGCAGAACAGAATTGTAGAAAGAAAACACCAAAAACTCTTGAACATGGCTAGAGCTTTCATTTTCTCCTAAAATATCCCCAACTATTTTTGACATTATGCAATAGCATATGCTGTCCATATTATTAACCGAGTCCTTAGCTCTACTTTGAAAGACAGTAGCCCTGTTGAGGCTTTATATAAGAAATTACCCACACTTGATCATCTTAGAGTCTTTGGTCGTTTAGCTTTTACTTCCACTTTGACCTCTCATAGACGAAAACTCGATAAGCACGCAAGTAAATGTATTTTTCTTGGTTTCAAAAGTGGAACAAAAGACTAACTTCTAATGGATGTTAACACTCGAAAGATCTTCTTATCAAGACATGTCCAATTTTATGAAAAATATTTTTTATTTATCGGTGGACACTCCACATCTGCCCATGCTTTTCCAAACCCCTCACTTTTATACATATTCGAATGTTTTGAAGATTGCAATAACAATCATTCACAACCCACAATGCCTGCACCATTATTCACAGAGCCTTATGACACACATGCATCTAGTCTAGATCATATTCGGCCTGTTTCACAAATCCCTTCACCTTTAGAAGTTGAACCTCATGCATCATATACACTTTATTCACCATAATATTTAGCTTTACAATCACTTGATGCTTCCAACTCAAATGTCACTGTCACAAGACATGCCTTAAAAAAATCATGTAGGGCCCAAAATCCTCCCAAATACCTTTAAGATTTTCAATGTTTGCAAGCCATTGCTCAAGAGAAGCAACTTCAATCATCAACATTTTATCTTGTCTCCAATTATGTTTCTTATGACAAGTTATCACCAACAAATAAGGCATTAGCTTTGGCTATCTCCACCAATATATAACCTAGAAATTATGAGGAGACAATCAAACATGACTCTTGGAGGTAGGTTATAATGGCTGAATTAAAAGCACTTGAAGAAACTAAAACATGAAAATTAACATCACTTTCTCATGGGAAGAAGGCTATTAGATGCAAGTGGGTCTTTAAGACCAAATTCATGCCTAATGGCGACGTAGAAAGGCACAAGGCTCGATTAATGGCAAATGGGTTTACTCAAACTGCCGGATTCGATTATTTTGACACTTTAGTCCTATGATTAAACTCACTATATTGCGAATTCTACTCACTCTTGCTGCAAATCATGGCTGGTTTGTTCACCAACTTGATGTAAACACAGCCTTTCTTTATGGGGACTTGCCTAAAGAAGTTTATATTAAACCTCCTTTGGGTTTATCCACTCCTTCCGATATGGGTTTATCCGCTCCTCCCGATATCGTGTGTAGGTTGTAGCGTTCTCTCTATGAGCTGAAGCATGCAAGTTGATAATGGTACCAGAAGCTTTGCCAAGTCCTTCTTACCACTGGTTTTATTCAATCTAAGGCTGACACATGCCTATTTACCAAACTCACTAATTCTAATTTCACTTGCATCTTGGTCTATGTTGATGACTTGGTGGTGGCTGGCAATTACTTGAAGACAATTGAAGAAGTCAAGCAGCTCGTTGATGCCAAGTTTAGCATTAAGGATTTAGGGGTGCTAAAGTTTTTTCTTGGTCTTGAGATAGCAAGAAGCAAGCAAGGCATTGCTATCTACTAACGCAATTACACATTTGATCTCCTCAAGGTATTCGGATTGCTTGATGCAAAGCCAGCAGCAACTCCAATCGATTACACCACCAAGTTATCTAAGTCTTCAGGTAATCCATTACCTGATGTTACAAGCTATCGTAGGTTCATTGGACGTCTCATTTACTTGACCAATACTCGGTCCCAACATTTGCTTTGGGGTAAGCAAGTTGAGCCAATATTTGGACTGCACGACTACTAAGCATTTTGAGGTTGCGTTAAATGTTCTCAGATATCTGAAGGGTATCCCTGCCAAACGAGTTCTCTCCTCTACTTCCAACAACCTCAGCCTCAAAACATTCTCCAATTCAGACTACAGAATTTGTCCGGATTCTAGAAGATCAATAACTGATTTTTGCTATTTCTTAGGCGATTCTTTCATCTGCTGGAGAAGTAAAAAGCAACTCACAGTGACTTGGTCTTCAACTAAGGCCGAATATCGATCAATGACCATTGCAAGATGTGAAGGTGTCTGAATTTTGAACATTCTCTGTAATTTCAGTCAGCCTCTCATGCATCCCATTACTGCGATAACAGATCAACTCTCTATATTGCTTCAAAGTCAGTCTTTCACGAGTGCACTAAGCACATTGAGATCGACTATCACATTGTTCAATACAAGGTTCAAGAGGGTGTAATCAAGTTGCTCCCGATTTCGTCCGCAAACCAAGTAGCAGATGTGCTAACAAAAGCATTAGCTCTAGCCTTTTCTTCAGAAGCTCAATCCAAGATAAAATTTATAGATTTTCACACTGCCAACTTGAGGGAGGATGTGATTAGGAGTAATCAAAGTGAAGGATAGTTAAAAAATAAATTAAGTTAATGAGAAGTTAGTTGGAATTAATTTTAACTTAGTTGACATTACACATGTTGTACATGCTACACATGCATTCAGTTAGAGTTAGTTAAATAGAAGCTTTATCCTTAAATCATAATGTATATATATTGTGTATAACAAATGAAATCAATGTGTTTTACCATTCAATATTTTCTCATTCGAATCTCTCTCTCACACAAGTAAACTTCACCTCACTTCCCAAACTCTAAGAGGTAGAACAGAGTTTTTACACTATTCCTCATTATCCGACAGATGTTGTGGTGCCCCTCTAAAATAGGAACATAGTGTCACTTTGATATATTACATAGTAAAAGATTCATTATATACATAGAAATTAATTAAAGCGGAACTTTATAATTTAACATGTCATGGTTAGGTCACACATGCCATTTCCTCTTACATTTCATCAGAAAATGCATTAGTAATAAGAAACATGTTTATTAAATTCAGAATATATAAATTAATTCGATTTATTATTTATATAACTTATAGATATTTTTTTATTTTTAAATTTATACTAATTTTAAAACATAAATATCAATAAAAAATACTTTTAATTTAAATTTAAATAAAATATCAAAAAATCAAAACGAATAAAAATAAAAATTCAACTTTTGTATTTTAATTCAAATTTCAAAAAATCTACATTTATAAATTTATAAATTTAAAAAGAAACACTAAACGATTTCTAAAAATTCATTAAAATCATCCTTTGATTCATTAGCATCTAAAAAATTATTACGGAGACTTTTTGAAGGATTACCATGTGTTCATAACACGCAGCGGAAAAAAAGTAGGTAATCCTAAAGATCTATTTTTGTGTTTAAACTTTATTCCAATAATAATATATAGATTAGATCTAAATACTGAGTACGCTAGTAAAAATCTTTTTCTCCTTCGATGGTACGAAGGCGCTATGCGTATCCACACCAAGACCAACATTTGCTGTCAACTCTTTGACCAATGGACATCTGATCTAAATTGAGAAATCTCTGACAACTCTTTGCATGCCATAAAATTCTTCTGCAAGAATTAGGCTCACATACATTTATGTACGTAGAGGTAAAGGAATAAAACCCAACCCTTGTGTTTTATTCTCTTTCTGTCACATTTCTCTACTCTTGGCATATATATATATATATATAGCATGAGATTTGTTATTGATTTCAAATTTGAATCTCAATTCAAATTCAAATCATATTTTGTTATTTTAAACTTGAATCTTTTAAATTTATGAATTATATTATAACTCAATTTGAAACAAAATCAGTTAGGATCTCATCCAAATTTATAATTCAAGTTTAGAAATAGAATAACCAATTATTCTCAAATCTCATATAATATTCTCAATTATCATACTATTACTATATTCTTGGTGCTAGCAAAAAATATAATAATATTCCAATTGAATTAATATAATTATTTATTTGATTAAATCAAAATAATAATTAAATAATTCTATAGCAAAAATTAGAACACTTGTTAGTGTGTGACCCCATAGGTTCAATACTAAGCGGGTAGTAAATTAGTCGTACTAAATTTACTAATCAAGGTTGGCGTCTAACAACACTCCTCAACGATCCGATAGTATGAAGTAATATATTTTTACTAAGAACCTTAGAAGAACAAAGTATAATTCCTTCCATCTTTTCAGCTCTTGGTTAACCCTTAGAGTATGGTTTAATTGTCAAACTCTAACTTGTTACCGTTATTATAATGAACTGTGAATGACTTAAGAAACTCATTTCTTCATTCATTCAATCCCATTGGTTAAGGTTTTATTCATCTCAGTCATTATAATCATAGAGGTCAAACTCTTTACCGAGAGTTGACAGATTCCTTATTGACTAATCATTAATTCTACAAGTTTTTAAATCATACCCAATATCCATTCAACTAGCACCATAGGGTATTAGGTGTCCGGAATCAAAGTATAATAAATACGTTGTTAATTACTATGATAGTCGCAGGTCAAAGGAAACTCTATTACCATGTTCATCTTGAGAATATCTTTTCAGATTATTAATGTCCATTTTAATAGTCCTACAACCAAGAACAATTTAGATTAAATTATAAAAGATTTATCTCTCAATATTATGATCACTATCATAATGATAAATCTCTAAATTTAATCAAGGACCTTATTATATTAACATTTTAATATAATAACAATGACAAATTATTTGACACATGATTGATTAGATTGTGGTCATACTCCTTATTCCCAACAATTTCTCACTTGCACGAGAGCCAATCATGATAGATTGGATCTTGGGCATACTATTATCTTAATAATATTCTCTTTATATATCATCATATACATAAATAATAAAAATATATCCTCTATTGAGTGGTATACAATTCTAATAAAAGTAATTGTACTCCCACTCTTTCTTTAAGGTGGAATCCCTTTTCTAAAAAAGAGTTTAACCTATTATCGCAGACACTTTGTTATAGGAAGAGTGATAAAAAAATAATCTCATTATTTCTTTAGGGTAATCAACAAATCTCATTTATCATACCTAATATCAATTCTATTGTTATGCATTCTCTTCATACATATAAGACATCTCCAAACTCTAATGTTCTTGAGTTTCAGCTTATGCCTTTTCCATATCTCATATGGATTAAAAATTGATTTAGTAAAAAGTTTGTTAATTTAGCAACATTTTTAAAATGTAGTCCAAATATTTAACAAACAATGATACTCAACTAAATCAAATTTTATATTTTTTAAACATGATAGAGTACATAGAATACTAATATTTGTGCATTGAGAGAATCTCATTCTCTATTCAATAGAATATCAATTAGATAATTAGAGATTTTACTTTAAACTCTTATAATAAAAATACTCAATATCTTTATTATTAGTCAAACCAACCTTTAAGAGCAATTTTGATTGGCATCCTCAATACTCATATTAAGTTTTTCTAAAGAGATCACAAATATTAAGGCCAATTATAAATTATTTGTAACAAAATAAATTTCTAAAAATGTTTGCAAGAACAACTCTCACAAAAGCCATTTGTCTAATGATATTTCAACTTTTGAAGTTGTTTAATTCAAAATATATAGTCCAATACTCCCACTAGTTTAAATAAAAATTTGATAGTCATACTATCTTACTTTGGATACCATACATCTTCTCAAGATGTTCAGTAATAAATAGTGGGTATATGCTTTTGAAATTAAAATTCATAATTGTCAAAACAACCTATATTATAGTAAAATAATATTTTAGATACTTCACAAGTATTGACTATTCAATCACCAATTTTATTGGACAATATTATTTCAATAGAATTATCATATCTATGAAATCTTTTTATACATATGAATAATTCTCAATGTATAGCCAATTTATTACAAGTATGTCATACGAAAGATGGACATATTTAAAAATTTAAAATATGAAAGTAAATCAAGAAATCTGTATTTCTGACAAAATTATTTAGAGTCACGAATGAGTATTTTGGTTGTCAAGTTATTACTCATCCTCATTCCAAATAAACATGATTAAATTGTATCTCATACAATTATAATCCCAAATAATTATCTGGTTGTCAGACAATTATTTAACTGAATTATATTTTATACCCCTAAGTTGTCTAGGTTCAAGTATAAAATTAATTCTCCTTATGCATCATCATATACATGAATAAATTCTATCCGTGATTACAAGTCTCCTGGTTGTCAGGCGTTCCTTGTAAACAAGAGATAAATTTATTTTTGACAATATCCTAACTTTTAGGACTTATCTCTATTGTTAGAGAATTTCTACCAGTATTCTTGGATTAAATTTTATACTCCTAGGTTGTCTAGGTAAAAATATAAAATTAAATCCCTAATATATCAAATGTATATACTGATTATTATCTTGAAAATAAAACTCCTAGCTGTCAGGCCGCTCTTTATAATCAAGAATATTAGAAAAACTAATTTCTAAAATTATAGTGTCAAAAACACATCAATCAAATCAAAATTTGATTTTTTATGTACTAACCTTTAGCCTTAAAAAATTATCAAATCAAATTTGACTTTTATATATACGCTTATATATATAAGAAACAAACAAAAGATATTTTGCATTTATTCTTTTTATTGTGATCAAAATCACAATAAAATTTAATAAATAAATAAAATTAAACAAAATATTTGATTATAAATATAACTTTTATATTAAAAGAATGATAATTTAATCACGATTAAATAATTAAAATAAATTAACTATTAATTTATTAGAAAATCATCTCAATGGAAATAAATACATCACATGCTTAAAAGCTCTGATACCACTGAAAGATTACAATGTGTTCATAACACGCAACGGAAGAAAATTAGGTAATCCTAAAGATCTATTTTTGTGTTTAAACTTTATTCCAATAATAAGATATAGATCAGATCTAAATACCTGAGTACGCCGGTAAAAAATTTTTTCTCCTTCGATGGTACGAAGGTGCTATACGTATCCACACCGAAACCAACATTTACTGTCAACTCTTTGATCAATGGACATCTGATCTAAATTGAGAAATCTCTGGCAACTCTTTGCATGCCATAAAATTCTTCTGCAAGAATTAGGCTCACATACATTTATGTACGTAGAGGTAAAGAAATAAAACCCAACCCTTGTGTTTTATTCTCTTTCCGTCACATTTCTCTACTCTTGGCATATATATATATATATATAGCATGAGATTTGTTATTGATTTCAAATTTGAATCTCAATTCAAATTCAAATCATATTTTGTTATTTTAAACTTAAATCTTTTAAATTTATGAATTATATTATATCTCAATTTGAAACAGAATCAGTTAGGATCTCATCCAAATTTAGAATTCAAGTTTAGAAATAGAATAACCAATTATTCTCAAATCTCATATAATATTCTCAATTATCATACTATTATTATATTCTTGGTGCTAGCAAAAAATATAATAATATTCCAATTGAATTAATATAATTATTTATTTGATCAAATCAAAATAATAATTAAAAAATTCTATAGCAAAGATTAGAACACTCGTTAGTGTGTGACCCCATAGGTTCAATACTAAGCGGGTAGTAAATTAGTCGTACTAAATTTACTAATCAAGGTTGGCGTCTAACAACACTCCTCAACGACCCGATAGTATGGAGTAATATATTTTTAGTAAGAACCTTAGAAGAACAAAGTATAATTCCTTCCATCTTTTCAGCTCTTGGTTAACCCTTAGAGTATGGTTTAATTGTCAAACTCTAACTTGTTACCGTTATTATAATAAAATGTGAATGACTTAAGAAACTCATTTCTTCGTTCATTCAATCCCCTTGGCCAATGTTTTATTCATCTCAGTCATTATAATCATAGAGCTCAAACTCTTTACGAGAGTTGATGGATTCCTTATTGACTAATCATTAATTCTACAAGTATTTAAATCATACCTAATATCCATTCAACTAGCACCCTAGGGTATTAGGTGTCTGGAATCAAAGTATAATAAATACGTCGTTAATTACTATGACAGTCGCAGGTCAAAGAAAACTCTATTACTATGTTTATCTTGAGAATATCCTATTGACAAATATGCGGTAATTGTAACCATTAGGAATTCTGAAAGTGAGTCATTTTAACAATTTAGATTAAATTATAAAAGATTTATCTCTCAATATTATGATCACTATCATAATGATAAATCTCTAAATTTAATCAAGGGCCTTATTATATTAACATTTTAATATAATAACAATGACAAATTATTTGATACATGATTGATTAGATTGTGGTCATACTCCTTATTTCCAACACTTTTGATATTGAAAAAATTAATATAAAGTATAGCCCTCTCAAATGGCATAGGAATTAAAACTTGAATTTTTTCTTAATAAAAAATAACAGATAGTTATAAAATATAAAATAACCAACTATATTTATACAATATGTAAGTTGAGAAATAATTAAAATACTATATTAATTAAATTATCCTTTAATTTGTGAAATTAAGCCTAGAACTGATTACTTTGATGACATTACTTTTAACTCAAATTTGGATTTTTCAGAGCATAACATCATTAAAGAATAAGTTTTATACTTAATTTCACAAATTAAATGATAATTTAATTGATATAGTATTTTAATTATTTTTTAAATTATATATTGTATAAATATAATTGGCCATTTTATGTTTTATAACTATCTGTTACTTCTAATTCTGAAAAAATTTAAGTTTTAACTTCTATACTACTTTGGAGGGTGATGAGCAAAAACTATAGCTCACGGATACAGGCAAATATACCAGATTGTTCAAGTAATACTACGGTGAGTAGATATTATTTCCACAAAAATTAACGAATTGAACAAGCAAATATCAAGTCAAATTTCTAATTAGATTGAATAAACCTGTATTGATGGGGTTGAACTGTGTCTTGCTAGAACTTTAGAATATTAAATGCTAAAGAGAAGAAAACAGTGAACGTATGCTTGATTGAGAGAAAATAGTGAGTGAGAGTGTTAAAGATTTCGGAAATGTTTAGTTCCAAGAAGATTAAATTTGAACAAAAACATATATTATTCTTTTTAGTTAGATGTGGCAAAACTTTCTAAGGCACAAGAATTACCGTTGGGACTACTTAAAATAGAGATCTAAAGACGAGAAATTTTTTTACGGAGACAGAGATTGAAAATAAATTTTTTCAGAGACAACTGTAGATTTGAGTGGCGATCCCATCCTATTAAATTTTACTTAATTTATAATTTTGGACAAGATGTATTTATAAGTTGTTTCAATATTTAATGATTTTTATTTTAAATTTTTTTAAAAAAAATTCATTAGAATTTCTATAGAAATTATCAAAAGGAGATAGAAAATAAGATCTTGCGAGAACTACGAAAAACACAAAGAGAATAAAAATAAAAGTAATATTCTCCTACGGTAGGAATTAAGGACAAGGACAGAAAAAAAGTCAAAATTCAAGGACGAAGGGTTCGAAAGCATCTTCATCCCAGTCTTCCTCCGCTCGATTGACATTTAATCCTACTTTTGGTACAAAATTTATGGTTATTTTAATTTTTCTTTTGTTGCGGAGTATATTGTCATTTTACTTTAATTAAAAATTTTACACATTTGAAGGAGTTGTTAATACTATTTTATCCTACTTGAATTTATTACCTCATATTATATTATGGGTTGAAATAATAAATAACACTAATATTTTATTTGAAAGAAAAATCTACTCAATTTATACATTGATAATTTGTTAATTTACTTAATAATTAAATTTTTTGAATCATAAAATTGATAAAATTAAAAGCTTAAAGTAAAATATAAAAGATTTTACTTTAATAAATGTGGTAGATACCAAAATTAAATTTTAATTTAAAGTAATTAAATACATTTATAATTTTTATTATAAAAAAATCTAAAAAATATATTTTTTAAAGATAAACAAATAATTTGCTCAAAATAATGAACTATATTGACTAATTTATTATACTGTGAATATGAAAACCAAATCAAAATTAAGTATTTTTGTATAACTCAAAATTAAACTTTTAATAATTTTGGGAATTAAAATAAGTCAACTCGTAAATAAAGATGACCAAAAAGCTTTTTCAAAAATAAATATTGCAAAATCACAAAATATAACCTACTTTAATAATTTTATATATAATTTATAGTAATACTTAATAATATTTGTTACGGTAGGTAACCGGAGATTAATACGACGGATGGCGTTTGGCGGCCCAAGTGTGTGATGGAGGAGAACTCCGGGTAGGTCCGCAACTCGGGAGGCTCCGTCCGACTAGTGCTCGCGTGTGAATGGGGGGTGGTACCTGCAAAGACACTCCGATGCCTAAGTTAGCAAGGGTGTAAGCAGGTCTTAGAGAGTATTGGACTTAGAGATACCTGAGGGGTGTCAGTGTATTTATAATGGTGAGCCAATAACCACCGTTGGTGTAGTGCCGTATCTTTAGGGTGGTAACCGTCCCTATTATCTTGGGGAGGTTAAGATATGGCTTTATGAGGCGGTTAGAGAGATTTTAGGGGCGGTTACTCATTTGAATGAGTGTTGATCTGCCAGCTAATCTCACATCCGACCTCTTCAGACCAAGTCGTGAGTGGCACCGACTTCTTATGTGAAAGGCGGCGCTTAGCTAGGCTTTAATCCTTTGGATCAGGCCTTTTAATTGGACCTGGACCTTTGCCTTGAACCAGGATATGAACACCTTTTATGGTAGATAATTTTCTAAAGAAGATACTGCATTCTTTATTTTACTTAGAACTTTGCTGAAAATTTTTTAATCGCCTGATAATAATCATAAGATAAAATCTTTTAAAACCGACACTCTAAAGTCTGAACAAAGTACTAGTTTAAACAATTAATTAGTTTGGCAATTAAACACAATAATCGTATTTTTTAAGTAAAAGATATTCTACCAACCCATAAAATAAAAAAATATTCTGTACGAATCCCTACATGGAATATTGTCAACTACAGATACACAAGACAGAAACAAAATCCTGGCGCTTTACACATAAATTAAAAATAGGTTTTGCTAAGCATTGGTCAAGGTTTCTATTTTCTATTGAATTGACTATAGTATCATTATATTAAAAAAAGTAAAAGAGAACTACGATCAGAATAATAACACAGTCATTCAAAATAAAAACCATCTACTTTAATTCTTGTCTTCTATTTTTATAACACAATATAATTTTTGTGGATATTTTTTCATTAACTCTAAATAAAACATACTAAATTTATTTATTTCTATTTTTTAAATAATAGCTTTTTAAATTTTTATTTATTATATTAATATTTTTTAATAAATTATTAAATATATAGTATAATAAATATAAATTAATTAATAAATTATTTAAATTTAAAATCATTTATTATAAAATTAAATAGATAATTCTCAAGTATATCCTTCCGAGCCATTCAAGGTCGGAGGATTTTCACCCTTTTTGATGAATCTTTTCATGACTTCAAAAACTTCTTTTTCAAAGTTCAAGCCGTAGAGGGTCACCATCCCTTTTTCCTGGATGAACATTCTTCCCCCCGCTTCCCCCTTTATTGGTTGCCGCCTTTCTCTTGTGAAAAGTATGGTCCCGATGACCTGGATGAGGTGGAGGCGGCCATTGTAGGGTTTTTCCGAGAAGTGTGGGGGAGGGCCCCATACTTAGATACGAGGAAAATCCTTCAGGGGACGTCGACTTTTGTTCAATCTTGCATAGGTAGCGCATGCATGTCTTTTTTCCGAGTTGTTTCCGCCGACTTGTGTTTTACCGACTTGTAACTTGGTTGTTTCTTTTGTAGATATGGCAAAAAAGAATGCTCAGGAGTCTTACCAAAGGGTGCAGGAAGCTAAAGCGAAGTCCCGGGCTCGGTCCGGGGGTGCCAAGGCGGTCATCTCTCCTCCTCCTCCTCCTCCTCCTCTTAGAAATGTGGGTACTCCCTCTCAACCTATTATTATTTCCTCCTCAAGTTTGACTCGACCACTCCCTTCTGCCCAACTACTTTCCGAGCCGGAGAAGAAGAAGCGCAAGACTTCAGAGTCTGGCCCTTCTTGGGAAGGTGGGGTTAAGGCGGATGCTCTTGCATTCGTCCGAAAGAACATCTATCCTTTTATAAATATGGATGATGCTTCTGTTCGAAACCACCTCACCACTCTGGCCGAGGAAAGTTTTAGGGCGGCGGGAGTTTGTGGCAAACTTTTGGACATATTTGAGAAGACTCCCCTCAGCTCCTTGGGGGCTTCCCCAAAGGTTGAGGAGCTGGAGGAGAGGCTTCTTATGTTTGAAAAACATGAGAGGGAGTTGAAGGAGGAGAGAGATAAACTGAGGAAGGAGAGAGATGTCCTTCGGGAGAAGGAGAGCCAGCTGCGAGCCCAATGTACTATGGAGGTGAATCTGAGGAAGGCAGCCCAGGAGAGTTATCAAAGCTTATTTAAAGATATGGTGGAGGTGAGGAAGGATTTGATGAACTCTCGGAATGCTTATACTGAGTTGGAGGACTCTATCGCCGAGGGCGCCGAGGAGTCTTGGAGAATTTTCTTGGAGCAGGTCAGGGTCATAGCCCCCGACTTGGACCTTTCTCCACTACATCCTGACAAGGTAGTTATCGATTGCGCTATTGTTGATCCTCCTGCCCCCGAGGTCGTTTCCGAGTCAGACCTAAAGACTCGGGGGCAGAGGATTATTGAGTCTCCTCCTCATTCCAAAGATGCTCCGAGTTCTTCAACCCTTGCCCCGACTTCCTCTTTGGCTCCTTCTCCCGGTCCTGGTGGCGCTTCTCCTGGTGGTGGTGATTCCTCTTCAACTTTGAAAAAATGACTTCTATTTTATGGCTATATGGGGGCCCGGCCTGTGGGTCCCCCCTTTTTTTTTAAACTCCTATTTATTTGTTGGTGGTTGTGAACAATTTCCTTCTGGCCTTTCAAGGCCGTAAACAAAATATTCCTATCCGTGCCCTTTTTTGGATAAGGGTTTTAAACAAAATAAATGCCCTTTTTTGGATAAGGGTTTAAGTTACCTTATGTGTGCGCATGCTTTTCTGTTTTGGATATGTTTGATCTTTTCGGAAAAAACCTTTTGTTAGCTTGCATTGTTTTCTCGAGCCTTTTTCGTGCAAAGGCTTGTATGCAATCTTTAGGCTTTTTTCAGGTTTTCCTATCTCTGTTGTTATCCTTTATACTCAACTTTTCTTTAGTGAGTTTTTGCGACTTAGGTTATTTTTGTGATGCGTTTTTCATCTACTCGGAGCTCGGTTTTCTTTTACTCGGAGCTCTTTCGAGTTTGTCTTACTCGGATTTCCTTTCGACTTAGGAGTCGTATAGTTCCCGAGTTTAATACGATCAACTCATATAACCTCTTTACGCCGACTTGTACCTCGTCGTTTCATCCTGACGACCATGTTAGGTCGGCTCATGGGATTTTCACGTTTTGTCGAGCTTAAGTCGGCGCGTTTCGTAGAAAGACTTATAAAAAATAAAGGAGGATATTAAGAGAGATATTGTAAAAAAGATCTTTATTAATTTGGAAGGTACCTTTTTGCTACTAAGGGTCTTGACAGTATGTTTCCCTTAGCCTCTACTATGATGCCTCGTTAAAAACCCCTCTCCAGAAAAAACCCTTTTTGGGAAAAAATCATGAAGCTGGGAAAAGAGTACATCAGGGAGTAGAGTTCGCTTCTAACTGTAGTACCTTTTCATATTACAAGCATGCCACGACCTTGGTAGCTCAGTGCCGTCCAGGTCGGTTACTTTATAATAACCTTTCCCTAACACTTCCTTGATTTTGTATGGCCCTTTCCAATTTGCGGCGAGCTTTCCATCTCCTGATTTGTTGACTCCAATGTCGTTTCTGATTAGGACCAAGTCAGGCAAATGTTCTTCGAATGACTTTCTTGTTGTATCTGGTAGTCATC
>NC_029777.3:91141438-91144523 GCF_000817695.3 Arachis duranensis
TCGGCCCAAGCCCCCTTTGCTTCCTGCAATCTCTTCTTTAATCCTGCCAGTATGACCTTGTTGGCTGCCTCGGCTTGCCCATTTGCTTGTGGGTGTTCCACTGAGGTGAATTGATGCTTGATTTTCATACTGGCTACCAGACTTCTAAAGGTGGCGTCGGTGAATTGGGTTCCATTATCTGTAGTGATAGAATAAGGTATTCCATACCTTGTGATAATGTTTTTGTAGAGGAACCTGCGACTTCTTTGAGCGGTGATAGTGGCTAATGGTTCTGCTTCTATCCACTTTGTGAAGTAATCTATTCCCACGATTAAGTATTTAACTTGCCCTGGTGCTTGGGGAAAAGGACCTAATAAATCCATTCCCCATTTTGCGAAAGGCCAGGGGGAAGTTATACTAATGAGCTCTTCTGGTGGAGCCACGTGGAAATTTGCATGCATCTGACATGGCTGGCATTTTTTCACAAAGTCTGTTGCATCTTTCTGCAAGGTCGGCCAATAGAACCCTGCTCGGATTACTTTCCTGGCGAGTGACCTTGCTCCGAGATGGTTTCCGCAGATCCCACTATGTACTTCCTCTAACACCTCGGTGGTTCTTGAGGTCGGTACGCACTTCAGCAATGGTGTTGATATCCCTCTTTTGTAAAGGACATTTCTCACCAAAGTATAACGTTGTGCTTCCCTTCGGATCTTTTTAGCTTCTTTCTCCTCTTTGGGGAGGATGTCGAATTTCAGGTATTCGACTAAGGGATTCATCCATCCGAGGTTTAAGCCGACTACCTCAAGTACCTCTTGTTCATCTTCTGTTTTTGATACCGAGGGCTCTTGGAGGGTTTCTTGAATCAAGCTTCTGTTGTTCCCTCCGGGTTTGGTACTGGCTAACTTGGATAGGGCGTCAGCTCTGCTATTTAGATCCCGAGTTATGTGCTTAACCTCGGTTTCCGCAAAGCGCCCGAGGTGTTCCAAGGTTTTTTCCAAGTATTTCTTCATATTGGGGTCCTTCGCCTGATATTCTCCACTTATTTGGGAAGTCACCACTTGTAAGTCGCTGTAGAGTCGCTGTATATCATCACCTTTGTAGCACCGACTTCTTCTGCCAATTTTAGTCCGGCAATCAAGGCCTCATATTCTGCCTGATTGTTTGAAGCCGGAAATTCAAATTTTAAGGAGACCTCTATCTGGGTTCCTTTCCCATCTACCAATATTATGCCTGCGCCGCTCCCCGTCTTGTTGGAGGACCCGTCCACATAGAGTTCCCATGTAGTCGGTTTTTCCTCTTGTTCACCTGCATATTCTGCAATGAAGTCGGCGAGGCATTGGGCTTTAATTGCTGTCCGAGTTTCATATCTCAAATCAAACTCGGAGAGCTCTATCGCCCATTGAACCATTCTCCCTGCAACATCCGTCTTTTGGAGGATTTGCTTCATGGGCTGGTTCGTACGGACTCTTATTGTATGAGCCTGAAAGTAAGGTCGTAGCCTTCGTGAGGCTATCACTAAGGAGTAAGCAAACTTCTCTAGTTTGCGGTACCTTAGCTCAGGACCTTGTAGAACCTTACTGGTGAAATAGACCGGGTGTTGCCCGACCTCGTCTTCTCTGATCAGGGCTGATGAGACAGCCCTGTTTGCGACGGATAGGTATAGGACGAGGTCCTTCCCCGGTATTGGTCGAGTTAATATAGGAGGTTGGCTTAAGAATTTTTTGAACTCTTGGAACGCCTCCTCACATTCCGGAGTCCATTCAAACTGGCATCCCTTCCTTAATAAGGAGAATAATGGAAGGGATTTTAGTGCCGATCCTGCCAAAAATCTGGAGAGGGCTGCAAGTCGGCCATTGAGCTGTTGAACCTCTCTCAAACAAGTCGGGCTTTTCATTTCTAGGATGGCCCTGCATTTGTCGGGATTGGCCTCAATCCCTCTTTGTGTTAGCATGAACCCTAGAAATTTTCCTGCCTCTACTGCGAAGGCGCATTTTGCGGGATTTAATCTCATCCCATGCACCCTTATAGTGTTGAAGACTTGTGAGAGGTCGGTTAAGAGGTCGACTTCTTGCTTAGTTTTTACTAACATGTCGTCAACGTATACCTCCATTAGGCTCCCTAGATGGGGGGAAAACACTTTGTTCATCAGCCTTTGATACGTGGCTCCTGCATTCTTTAGTCCGAATGGCATGACCACGTAGCAATAGTTGGCTTTTGGTGTGATGAATGATGTTTTCTCCTGGTCGGGTTCATGCATCGGGATTTGATTGTATCCCGAGTAGGCATCCATGAATGATAAGTATTGGTACCCCGAGCTGGAGTCTACCAGGGTATCAATACTCGGTAGGGGATAAGGGTCCTTAGGACATGCCTTATTTAAGTCGGTATAGTCGACGCACATTCTCCATTTACCATTTTGTTTTTTGACTAGCACTACATTGGCTAGCCATGTTGGGTATTTGACCTCTCTAATAAAGCCGGCTTCCAGGAGCGCCTGTACTTGCTCTTCTACTATGGAGGCCCTCTCTGGGCCGAGCTTGCGTCTTCTTTGCTGTACAGGTCGGGAGCCTGGGTAAACCGAGAGCCTATGGGACATGAGCTCGGGATCAATCCCGGGCATGTCGGAAGCCTTCCAGGCGAAGAGGTCGGAATTAGCTCTTAGGAGTTCACCCAACTTTTGTTTCAGGGTTTCCCCTAGGTTGGCTCCTATGTAAGTGTTTTTTTCTTCCTCCTCTCCGACTTGTATCTCCTCGGTTTTTCCTCCCGGCTGGGGTCGTAGCTCCTCTCTGGTTCTTGCTCCACCTAACTCTATGGTGTGGACTTCTTTGCCCTTTCCTCTCAGATTTAGGCTTTCGTTATAGCACTTTCTCGCCAATTTTTGATCTCCCCTCACTGTTGCTATTCCTCCTGGAGTCGGGAATTTCATGCAGAGGTGAGGAGTTGATACCACTGCTCCAAGGCGATTAAGGGTAGTTCTGCCGATTAAGGCATTGTAGGCTGACCCTTCATCGATGACTATAAAGTCTATGCTCAAAGTCCTTGATTTTTCCCCTTTTCCAAAGGTGGTGTGAAGAGGTAAAAATCCCAGTGGCTTTATTGGCGTATT
>NC_029777.3:91144650-91150580 GCF_000817695.3 Arachis duranensis
GTTCTGTGGAGATGGGCATTGGCTAGGATCATAGTTATCACCACGGGATCGTCATGCCCGGGGATTATCCCTTGCCCATCTTCTTTTGTGAATGATATAGTGGGGAGGTCGGGCGTTTCCTCCCCGACTTGGTAGACTCTTTTGAGATGTCTCTTGCGAGAAGATTTAGTGATTCCGCCTCCCGCAAATCCTCCTGAGATCATATGGATATGTCTCTCAGGAGTCTGTGGTGGTGGATCTCTTCTGTCCATATCGTCTCGCTTTCTTTTTCCATGGATGTCCGACCTCTCCATGAGATATCTGTCAAGCCGACCTTCTCTAGCCAGCTTTTCTATCACATTTTTGAGGTCGTAACAGTCGTTGGTGGAGTGACCATATATTTTATGGTACTCGCAATACTCGCTGCGGCTTCCCCCTTTTTTATTTTTGATAGGTCTTGGGGGTGGCAGCCTTTCAGTGTTGCAGATCTCTCTGTATACGTCCACTATAGAAGTCTTTAGAGGAGTATAAGAGTGATATTTCCTGGGCCTTTCGAGACCGAGCTCTTCCTTCTTCTTGGCTTCCCTTTCCCTCTCCTTGGATGAGGAAGTAGGTCCAGGTCGCCAGCTCAGGTCCCTTAATTTTGCATTCTCTTCCATGTTGATGTACTTCTCGGCCCTTTCTTGTACATCACTTAGAGAAACGGGGTGTCTTTTTGATATGGACTGTGAGAAGGGGCCTTCTGTGAGCCCATTGACTAACCCCATTATGACTGCCTCTGTGGGCAGGTCTTGAATCTCCAAACATGCTTTATTGAACCTTTCCATATAGGCTCGTAGAGGCTCTCCGACCTCCTGTTTTATTCCCAGGAGGCTCGGTGCATGTTTTACTTTATCCTTCTGGATTGAGAACCTCATCAAGAACTTCCTTGAGAGGTCTTCGAAGCTAGTGATGGATCTTGGGGGAAGGCTATCGAACCATTTCATCGCTGCTTTCGATAAAGTGGTCGGGAAAGCCTTGCATCTCGTAGTGTCGGAGGCATCAGCTAGATACATCCGACTTTTGAAGTTGCTAAGATGATGCTTTGGATCCGTACTTCCATCATAGAGGTCCATATCAGGGCTTTTGAAGTTCCTTGAAACTTTTGCCCTCATTATGTCCTCGCTGAAAGGATCTTCTCCGCCCGGGAGTTGGTCTTCTCCTTCATCGCGGGAGTTCTTGAGGGAGGATTCTAGCTGCAAGAGTTTTCTTTCTAACTCTTTTCGCCGTTCCATCTCCTCTTTAAGGTACCTTTCGGTTTCCTTTTGCCTCTCCCGCTCTTGTTCCAATTGCTCCAGGCGGTTTTTTCCCGCTCTTTCTCCAATTGCTCCAGGCGGCTATGGACTAACTCCATTAATTCAGCTACGTGGGATGGTCCTCCTTTTTCTGATTCACGCCCATCAGAGGAATTTACCTTCGGATTCTTTACTCCGGAGGTACCCTCTCTGTGTTGATCATTGTCTTGATGTTGGGCTGTGTCTTCATTGTCATTGCCCATGTCTAGATTCTCTTGCTCAGAATCTGTTTCGACATGGCCTTCTTCATGGGATCTATCTGCCATCGAGGGATGATCTCGCGGGTTCCCGGCAACGGCGCCAATGTTACGGTAGGTAACCGGAGATTAATACAACGGATGGCGTTTGGCGGCCCAAGTGTGTGAAGGAGGAAGACTCCGGATGATTCTGCAACTCGGGAGGCTCCGTCCGACTGGTGCTCGCGTGTGAATGGGGGGTGGTACCTGCAAAGACACTCCGATGCCTAAGTTAGCAAGGGTGTGAGCAGGTCTTAGAGAGTATTGGACTTAGAGATACCTGAGGGGTGTCAGAGTATTTATAGTGGTGAGCCAATAACCACCGTTGGTGTAGTGCCGTATCTTTAGGGTGCTAACCGTCCCCATTATCTTGGGGAGGTTAAGATATGGCTTTATGAGGCGGTTAGAGAGATTTTAGGGGCGGTTACTCATTTGAATGAGTGTTTATCTGCCAGCTAATCTCACATCCGACCTCTTCAGACCAAGTCGTGGTTGGCACCGACTTCTCATGTGAAGGTCAGCACTTAGCAAGGCTCTAATCCTTTAGATTAGGCCTTTTAGTTGGACCTGGGCCTTTGCATTGGGCCAGGGTATGAACAATATTTATAATTTAAATTAAATTTAATCTTTTCGTGCAAGACACGAAAAAATAAACTAGTAAAAACTAATTGTAAGAGAGTTTAGTGTTCAGTTTGTGAATCTAGAAAGGGAAGAGCATGCATTTTACCAAGGCAGCAAGGTTCACAGAGGAAAGAATCCGAATTTTCTTTATTATCACAAGGTATATTACATTTTAAGAACATTTCTAACTATAGAAATAGAGGAATGCCCTAAGCGTCTATGCCAAAGTTCAAAATAAGCATTATAAGTAGCAAGAAAAACATTTAAAAAAATTGAATTACAGGATTATTTTGCAATGGCAAGATTATCAAAAGAGTAGAGACTATGCTTAAGTCGGCCTTTAAAAAATACTTCTTCTGTCGCCTGAGATTTAACAAGACAATGAAAAGTATGAAATTCAAAGAAAACATTACTGACAAGGCATAACTTAGAGACACTAACTAAATTTGTAGCAATATCAGGTACATGTAAAAAATTGTCTAAAATAAAACTGGTATTGTTATAAGTATTTTGCAAAATGGATAACCTTATTTGAAGATAGAAAAATCTGAATCATTGGCAATGTAAAGTTGGTCAGATGCTGTGTAATCAAAGTAAAAAATAATGCTATTAGAAATAGAAATTAGATGATGTGTGGCACTTGATTCAGGATATTAAGAGGAATAGGTTGATTGCAAGATGCAATCATGAAAGATGTTGTCCATTGATAGATAAGGATGATAAGAAATAGCTATTGTGGCTGTAACAAAGCCATATGGAACCTAAGTACCTAACTAATATTACTTGTACAAAATAAAATTAAAATTAAAAAATTGCAATAAATAGTAGGAATCTTGGCGGGAATCTGCATTCAAGTTGTGACCTCCAACTAGGTACCAACTATGATTCTTCAATAAAATGGGTAAGTGCTTCGCACAAGACAAATATCAGAAGGCATGACATTTCATCCTATATTTTCGTCATATAAGTCCTGCAGGACGATATTCTTTCAAGCAGACAAACAAAAGGTGTTGCAGCAATTAGATCAAACATGTTATCGTGATGGCTAACCTTCCAAAAGAATCCATGTATCGCCTTCTGCAGATTGCAATAGATGTCGAATTCCCCCTGCGAATTCCATCTTCATTAAATGGGTATCTCTTATTACAATCCCAAATTTCTTGAAGGGAGAGAAGACGTTAACCCTTCAACCAGTCTCGGAAGTAAGATTGCATCTTTTCTCGAGTAGCCGCATTTCCGACATTCACAGTTGGAACTATTTTATCAGGCCTCAAAAACTGTGGAACAGTAAGATAAATTCACTTACACAAATAAGACATAAAATACAGAATTTCATAGATACCATTAGATAATTTATCAAACATGTAGCAACGAAAGAAGTTTGGACCTGAACAAAACCTCGCAGTTCTGTGAAGCTGGAGTGCTCACTGTAGGGAACACCTAGAAAAAGGCATGTGGCAGTTCATTAGCATGGATTTCAAGTTATTGTATTCTATATGAAGGTTGGCTGTTCAATTGCAGCACAGCAGCTCATGTTACCATATATTGTGATATTTCCTTTGGAAATAGGTTTAATTAGTTCTAGATCATTGCGAATCTTTTCGCTGAAAGTCCAACCTAATAAAATTACCAAAAAAGGAAAGGGAAAAAGTCAATACCGTTATTAATTTATTATAATTAAAGTGAAATGAGTGTAATACATACTGAAAATGCAAAATATTGACCTCAATTACAAAACATTTGCAACAAAAGATGGGTAATACCTGTTGGACGAAATGCCAATACTGCTGTGTATTTTTCCTTGTAGGTCTTCATGTAATCCTTTAAAGACTAATGTAACAAGGAAACATGGATGGTGAATCATAAGATGATAAATAAACTGAGACTTAAGATATTAAAACATGACAATACAAAATCAAACCTCCAATCTGAGAGATGACATGGGAAGAACATGGAGAAATGTGTTATTTCCATTAATACACAGACTATCAGAAAGCTCAGACCAACCAAAAGCCAGCAAAATTTTCCTTCTTGAAGCAGTTGCATAAATTTTTACCTGCATCAATACATTGGTTGAATGGATCATTCAGTCCATGAGTAAGGTACACTGGTTATTGAAAGCTTCAACTAAGTTAATTTAGAGTAGAAAATTCCAACAACTCCTGAGCAGGGACCTCACATTCCTAATGCAAATAAAATTGGTTGTCCATAAAGGGTGGCAACTTGAACAAACAATATATACAAGCATCGGAAAAAGATCAAAGAGAGTGGAAGCTTCAAAACTTTCACTAGATATTAGATACTATACTACTATAGATTGTCACAAAGCCATTAGCTGATCAATTCACAAACGAATATATGTTGCAAATTTACTGTGACATCATGTCAACAAAAACAAAAAATTGATAAGAATAGGACACAAATGGACGTCACACAATAGTTGAGACATAAATCTACTGGGGAAAATTCCACATACCCCAAGAGCCTTAGAAATTGCAAGATATACACACTCTTTGCCAATACTATACGCTCCAACAACCACCAAAGTTTTGGGATGCACTTTAAGTTGGTTCTTTGTAACTTTGACAACATAATTGAGTACGTCTTCCTTGGAAGGGAAACTGCACAAGAAAATCATCACTAAGGATCATAACAGCAATGATCATATATAATAACAACAAACAAAATTTTAACAAGATCAATGTCTTACTTGTACTTTGGGTTGCAATATGTAGTGTCTAAGTAAAGGACATTCACATGTTGATTTACAAGGGTATGGTAAGCTTGCATTTGTTTACAAGCTCTAAAGTCTCCGGTATGCAAATAACATTGCCCATTTGAGAGGCCAAAGTGAATCAACGCTGCACCAGGGCAATGATTAGCTTCCAACAAAGTCACTTTGACACCACAAACCACATATTCAACATTAAATTCCAAAGGGTGGATGTACCTATGACAACAAATTTTTATGAAATTGAATCACTCAATAGAAAAGAAGATTTAAAACCTCTATCAGATGCTCCTTTAAATTTTTTTCCCCTGTTTATATAAGTGAGCAACCTATAAATATCAAATAGAGTTCACGCGAAAAATTATGAAGGTTTCCAAGTTCTTACAAGGGATTTACCGAGAGACACATTTGAACAAGCCTTCCTGTAAGAGGAGAGCAATAAATGGGGCCATGTGACCATTTCTTGCTAAGGCCGCCATAATGATCGGAATGGAAGTGACTAAGAAAGTATGCAGAGCACCCTTCAATACACCCATAACGGAATGCATCAACAGTGAAGCTTGTCCCTGCATTGATAAAAAAAATCTACATTTAGAACATCCATAGCCACTGCTACAATGTTAGTTTCTCATAGCAAAAACGAAAACAAATTCAATATTGTAACAGTTGCCAAACTAAATTAGTTTCATCACCAACATTGAAAGTAACCACATCACAGTTCTTAAGACATATTATCATCCTATTATAACCAAAGAACAGATTAGGCAAAGAACACACAATAACCTACCACACATGAAGCTTTATGCATTCAATTAAAAAAAATGCTTCGGTAATCAAACAAATAAAGGCCAGTTGAAGAAGCTATAAGTTGTTGAATTCAATAACAAAAACCAAAAAACGAACGGAAAAAAAATAAACAGGGTGAAGAACTTTGGCATGAACCTGGAATTTTCTTATAAAAAGGACAGGTACGCGTCACTCTAACTTCTTCACGGCTTTCCTTTCTCTTATGAGAAGATTTTGATTTCT
>NC_029777.3:91150623-91158773 GCF_000817695.3 Arachis duranensis
GAACCAACGCTTTCGCCTCCACCGGTAAAAGAATCACATTGGTTAGGTTTGCAAGATTCAATAGACGAAGCCGAATCAGATTCGGCGGCGCCGTTTCGTTTGAATCCCCAAACCTGAAACAAATTTGCCTGCTTCAACTTCTTCGCCGAATGAACCGAACCGAAACCGCCGCTGTGTCTGCGATCCTCCGGCGACAACAGCGAGGACCAATCGGCACCGCAGCTATAGAAATCGGCGGCGAAGCTGCTCTTTCCTGCCGATGTCGCCGATCGCTCGCCGGCGGTGTTTGGTGGAGAGTCTTCGTAAGGGATCTGTGACGGGAATCCCTCCTCGTCAAGTGAAACAACGCCGGGGATGTCGATAACGCCGTAACCGTCGCCGTCTTGTGGTGATGGATTCTCTTCTAGCGCGGGCGGCACTGAGCCGCCGGCTGTGGCGGCGGATAGCGGCATCGGCTATGTGAGGGCGCGCAAACAATATCTGATTTTAGTGTTTTAAACGAAACAGCGGGAAAATTAACCAGATTTTAGTATTTTACACTTAGCAACTGATCGAGTATATTATATATCGCATCAATTTAGTGCACGCGAAACGCGACATATGAAGTTTATTTACTCCCTAAATTTTGCAACAAAAATGTAAGAGAATTATTATAATTCAATAATTTGATTATGCTTCAAATGTAGTCGAATCAGTTCAAATAAATAAATAATAAAATTATTTAAATTATCAATATAAATTTCTAAATACCTAAAATTAGTATTTTAATAATAATATAATTCAAAATTTCATTAAATTCACATTCAACAAAGCTACTAATATGTAATTTTGGTTCTAAAATTATCATTATAGGTATTTGGTGAATTTATAGGCATTGCAACCAGAAAATCTTCAATTCGGATTACGGGTGATCGCATCGTGGCTTTCGCTCAAGAATGAAAGCATGAATTAGAGCATTCACGCATTCTGTTGTGCCAGCTCATTCAGATCAACAAGGCTAGGTAGAAACCTCTTCTGCGAGGCTGGGGAAGGTAAATTGTGATGCCAGCAATTTTGAGAAAGCACAAGTAGCGGAATTTGGATGTGTGATTAGAAGTCATGATATAGATTAGGTGAAAGGTTGTTTGGATACTCTTCCAATGTAAAATATCAAAAAAGTATAAAATTTTATTATTTGAAAAGACATTGTCTTAGTTTGAAAGCGTGGATTTAAGGTAATTCTCTGCAAAACTTATTCAAGAAACATATTTATTGCAGTTTAAAGAGAGATGACGGATGATGATGATTTGGTATTGTACAAATGCAAATTCAGAAAATGACTAGCAAAAAGTGGAAAATGTATTTAGCCTTGGTGCTTTGAGAAGTGAATGTTATCTCGCTTTGATGTTCAAGAAGGGTGTTTGGAGCTCGTATGAATGCATAAAATAGCTGAAATTTTCCAACATTACATATGCTCTTCTTAAAAATTCTAATGCTACTTTAGTTTTAGGAGTCTATATATATATATATATTGTCTTCCCACCCATCAAAAATCATATATTGTTCCTAGTCTAAGAGAGTCTTTACACGAGGATTTATCATGAATAATTAATGGTTTGTAAGTATGACTTGAATGTATATTTATCTTAATACAAAAGTTTATAAGAATAAAATATAAAAAAGACAAAGTAATTTCAGTACATAAAAATAATTTAAAAAGGACATGAGGCACTCATAAATATTAACGACTAAATTTTTATAATGGTCTTTGAGATTTACGACTTTCATTATTTTAATCTTTTGAATTCAAAATTCACTCTACTGATCCCTGAAATTCAGATCCAAGAACTATATTGGTTTTTGGACTTTTTTTGAGTCAACAAACAGAATGCTGAATTAGTTCTGATTTGTTACACTAACACTATGTTTGTTTGAAGAGAAAATAGAAGGAAAGAAAAGGGAGGAAAGAAAATAGAAAGGAAAATGATCATTTTTCATTGTTTGGTTATGAAGATAAATTGGAGAGAAAAGAAAAAGGGTGGAAAAAAACTGGTGGACCCACTAATTTTTTTCTCTCCAATGTTAGAAAAAAAAAGGAGGGAAAATTTATTTTCTCTTACAACTTCTAATATTACCCCTTTACTTTTTTTAATGTATTTTATAATACAAGGATAAAATTATCTTTTTATAATATTTCTTTCTTTCTTATTTTTCTTTCATCCAAACACATCTAAAGAAAATAAAAATCCACTCAATTTCTTTCCTTTCTTTTCTTTCTTTTCTATTTCTTTCCTTCCAACCAAACATGTAGTTAATAAATGGTTGAATAACGTCTTTTCGTTTTAGCTCTTAAATAAGGCAAAAACAAAGCCATTTTAAAAAATGAAAGAAGATATAATGATTTGCACATTATATAAGATATTCTTTCTCTTCTCATTTTTATCTTATGAAAATGTTAAAAGGTTATGTCCAGTGTGGCAAGTTAGAGCCAACACTTAATTCGCTAATTCAGTACTAGAAATGATCGATGGACCAATATAGTGCCTAAAATTATATTTCGGGGCCAATATAAATAATTTTAAATTTGAGAGACTAAAATAATAAAAGTTGTGAAATTAAGAGACCATTTTAAAGATTTAATCTATTATTAACATGGTCATGTTCTAGAAACTGACACTTATGCATGACAATTTTATGCTTCTACAATCTAGCTTGAATTCTTTCACTATAAAAATAGGATTAAGATTTTTGTTTTTAGTGAAAAAATTGATAAAGTGATCAAATAAAAAATTAATCACTTCTAAATTAAGATAATGAGACACACATTTTATAAAAATTATAAAATTAATAATAATTAATATTTTAGTTTATTTAGTGGATTCAAATTTATAAAAATAATGACCCTTTAGCATTTGGGATTTTTTTTTCTTTTAAATGAAATTTAATATACCTAGAATATCCATTCTCGCTAATCATTTGGGCTTGAGTCGCCCATTTAAAATGTGTTAGAAAATATAGTGTACAAATGAAAGGCTTGTCATAAACGAACCAAAACTAAAGCTAGTGTACAAGTGAAAGGCTTGTCATAAATTCATAAAATCTTAAACGAACAAAAAATACTTCCGCAACCAGGATTCGAACCTGGAAATTCAGTCATCGAATTTTGCCAAAGTGGTACTGCGGATGTTCTGTCAATGTGTTGCAAAATAAATTATATAGAGGCATAAATCTTTGCTGACATTTAATAATAAGTAGTCGAGTTAATCAAATAGTTTATTAGTGATTAGTGATTTATGAATTATATCATTCGAGTTATTTGAGTGATAATCGAATCTAGAATTTTTTATTTGAGTGATATTAGTAGTTAACTTAAAGAATTGATAAATTGTTTTTTGATAATTTAGAATATTAGATTAGAAAAATTAATTCTATATCTCTTATGATTTTCGACAATTTAATCAATTAATTATAATATATTTTAAAAATATAAAAGATTCATTTAAGTCTTTTTTGTTGTTTTGGGAATTATTTGGATGGTATTTTTTATTCTTAAGAGTTTTGGTTGTTGAATTTTTTAAATAACATATTTGTCAAAACTTGTAGTCCAATTATAATGAAGTGGTTTCTTTTTTTTCTTGATGTGTCAGCTTTGGTTTTTTTTTTATAGTTAAAAATTATTAGATAATAATTTAGTTAATATGTTAAATTATTTTATAATTTTNTTAGTATTTTTTATTATCATTTAACTAACATAAATACTAAATTTTTTTAATAAATTAATTTAATTTTTTCTATTTAAACTCTAAAAAATATAAGTATAAATTATATTAATCTATTATCTATTATCTATATATTATCTATGATCTATTATATTTATTATCTATTATTCTATTATAATAGAACTAACGTGGCATACTTACAAGAGTATTTTTTGTTTATTTTTTTAACTCGTTAAAATACAATTCATTACGATGAATTAATTATATTAATTAATTAATTTAATTATATATTTAAATATCATACAATTTATTATAATTTATACCAATTTATTTTAATAGTATTTCATATATTTCTTTTAATATTCTGGTAGTTTTTCTTAATTTATTAAACCAAATTAATTACACTATTTATGTGTATTAGTTAATTGATTTGATTGATTTATTAGTCATTAAAATAATAAATTTATGAATAAAATAGGTACCTAACATATTTTTAACTAATAATTAAATCAAATCAAATCAAATCATATATATTGAGTTAAATTCAAATAATGTGAATTAAGGACTAAACTAAAATAAGATGATTTCTTACTTATTCAAATTTAATACAGTAAATATAAATTAATTTTGTTAAATAATCATGATTTTTTGGTCTTCTATATATAAATGGCCAAACAAAATTATAAGAATTATCATTTATATTACTCTTGTTATTTTAGCTCTTCTTTTCTTTTTTTTTTTTAATGTATAATTCTTTTATGTAGAAATGTACTCAAAATAAGAAGGTATGAATGAGTATTTCATTGATTGATTGTTTGTTTGATGAATACAACAATCTAAAAATATCTCAATTTAGGTATTCTATCGCTGGCAATGGAAGTTGGATATGTAGTAATTTAGGGTGACAAATGTATTTTTTATAGTATTAGATAGAAGAATATTTGTTAAAATGAATATATCTATTGTAATAAATTTTCTTTGTCAATTTATTATCTTTTACCTAAAAATAACATCCATGTTGAATATATTATTTTCATCAGAAGTTATATATGATTGATTGATAATTCTTTGTAAAAATACTCTTGCCGTGACCAAACACCATATTGTTAACTTGCTAAAGTTAATTCCCTCGTGATTATACTAATGTATAGCACTATTAGATGAAAACTGAGTAGATTATATTTGTTTTCAAGGAGGTGTGCGAGTTTTTGGGCCTAGTTGTAAGGCCCACATCGGTTGGAGAGGGAAACGAAGCATACCTTATAAGGGTATAGATACCTCTCCCTAGTATGACGCGTTTTGACGAGTGAGTGTGGGGGTTTCGACCATCATCCCTATCGTCAAAGACAAAACTGTGAGGCCTTGTGTGCCAAAACGGACAATATCGTGCTAGCGGGTGGTCTGGGCTGTTACAGATGGTATCAGAGGCAGAGCCCAGATCGATGTGCCAGCGAGGGCGCTGGGCTCCCTTAGGGGGGTGGATTGCAAGGCCCACATCGGTTGGAGAGGGGAACGAAGCATGCCTTATAAGGGTGTGGATACATCTCCCTAACATGACGCGTTTTGACGAGTGAGTGTGGGGGGCTTCGACTAGCATCCCTATCGTCAAAGGCAAAATCGTGAGGCCTTGTGCGCCAAAGCGGACAATATCGTGCTAGCGGGTGGTCTGGGCTTTTTCATAACCCACAGGTCCCAAGATCGAAACCTGGCTCTGATACCATAATGTAACACCCTACTATACTTAATCTTATACTTAAGTCATAAGACTGAGATAGTATGGTATTACGACTTCTAAAAGTAAAAATATATACATAATAATAAGGAAAAAGATACTCAATTAGGAGCCTTGAAAAACAGGTAAAACAAATTCGCAAAAAGAAAAGCGCAGCGCTCGAGGAATCGAATTACTCCTGAAATCTCAGGGACTACTCCACTTGAAGATCCAGACGCCTAGCGAGGAGCCTTTCGACCATCATCTCTATCGTCAAAGGCAAAACCGTGAGACCTTATATACCAAAACGAACAATATCGTGCTAGTGGATGGTCTGGGCTGTTACACATTAGACCTTAAGGTAATGAACTTAAGTCAGATTTAGAATCCTAAAAATGTAACTAGGTTGATCTTGCTTGTTTTGAGGTCTTCCTGACTCTAAGAATAACTCTAATGCTGAAGTTCTCCAGGGTTCTATTTTTCCTTTTTCTGACAAAGAAAAAAATATCAACTATTGGAGAAGAGTAAGAGAGAGTCTTCACACGTATTTCAAGAGAAAAGATTTCATCTTCAAAAGAATCTTGAGGGTCTAATAATAACTTGTCACATGATAAATTATTTTAAAAATAAATAATTATATTAAATTATAATTAATTAAATAATTATATTAAATAATTAAATTATAATTAATTAATATAAATAATTATATTAAATTAATATTAAATATTATTTATGTTATTATATTAAATTATAATTAATTAAATTTATTTACATAAACAAATAAATTTAATTTTTTCACATTACAAAATAATTTTTTGTTGAGTTGTTTATTTTTATTTATAAAATTTAAAATATTAACCAAATTTAAGTTGTCTATTTTACATATTACATATTATATATTATATGTATTTTTTTTTACCAAAAATAAGAGAGTCGAACTCGCAACTTCTTAATTGAGTATGGAGAAACTATGCCATTTGAGCTATTACTCAACCTCTTATATATTATATGTATGTTAGAGATGTATATATGACTGCTGTATATATATTATATAATATATATGATATATATATTAATAAAAATTTATGACCGATATTATATTATTGTTATTATTAATAAATTAATATTTTATTACTATATATATAACTTATATACATTTTTATTCTCACAATTTCTTCTACTCTTTTTCATTTTCTTTCAAATTTATGAAATTAAACTTCTAGTAATATTATTTTTTGTTTAAAAAAATAGATTCAAACCAATTTAACTCTTTTTTTCAATTATACTTACAAAATTTTTTTCATACTTTAAATACCTAATAATCTCAAACTTCAAAATTTTAAATTCCAAATCAAAACTTCACATTCCGTTGTATATGAAGTTATTAGTTTTTTTGAATATTAATATTTTTTAATAGGAAATTATTTTTAAATTTATAAATTTTAATAATACCATTGTAAAAAAATAGTAATTACATTAATTTTAATTATTTTAATTAATTAATTAAGTGAGATCACAATAAAGACTAAAGTTAGCTCCTTCTAAAAAAGAGAAAGATATTTTGAATTTCTATATACTGTTTATGACGTAAAAACTTATGTAGAGTTACTTTTTATGACAAGTGGAGCATAAATAGGAATTTGGATGAGTTCTTTTCTGGAGATGGTCTAAGTATATCTTAAAATAATATTAAGTCAATGTTGTAATAAATATTATACTATTGAATATTATAATATTTAGGATATGTAAAAATTAGATATATTTACAAGATATTTTTTAATTAAATTTATTTTTTTAATTATCTTTTTTGTTTTAAATATTCTTTACTAATATAATAAAAGAGTAAAAATAACAGTAATCACTCACATAATTAAAATAAATAATTATAATATATACATGACACTACATATATCAAGAATTATTATATATAATAAATATTTTTTATTTTTTATAATGACTATTTATATGATTTATTAAATAATTTTTTCTTTTTAATATTTAATAAACTTAAGATATAAGATATTATTTATATTATTTAACATACAAAATAATAATTTAAGTCATCATCTAGAACAATAAATATAATAGTATAAATACCTACTTATTTATTAGTATTGAAAAATATATAAATATATAAACATGATTCTTTGGGTAAAAAAACAACAATAAAAGTTATTAATTAAGCTAATTATATAATAAAAAAATTATGAATGATTTCTTAAATAATAATAAAAATTGAGACTACTATTTTTATATATTGCAAAGTTTATAAAAAATTTTGGATAATAAATCAATTCTCAATAAATTATACATTAGTCCTATAAAAAAAATAAATAAATTATACACTAGATATTATTATTTACATACTATATATATTATCGATTATTAAGTTATAATTAATTTCTAATCTAATTTTTGGTCATTAAAATTTAAATTATTGAAATTATTAAATACTAAATATTTTGCACTCAACTAATTTTATTTTTATTATTGAAATTAAAAAAAGATAAAATGCTAATCAATTATGAATTTAGATTTAACTTTGTGTAAGAAAATAACAAATTATTTTAAATTTTCTCTCACTAACTATAATTAATCCTAAAATAAAAAATTATTTTGTACGTCATATTATACAATAGAGTAGTCATTTGAAAATTATGTGATAAAATATAAAATTTTAATAGGTAACATTCGTTAATCATATTGTTTTAACTTCAATAATTAATATAATACTAATAAAT
>NC_029777.3:91158883-91174630 GCF_000817695.3 Arachis duranensis
GTCGGACCGGTCTCACGAGTTTGATCTGTTTACATCGGTTCATTTTGAATTTGACCAATTCGTACTGGTTCTCTACTTTATTCGGTTCAAACATCGGATTGAATTGGTATAGAATTTGATTTATCGGTTTTTTAATTGAATCGGCTGATCCGATTTTAATAACTATGGTTAATCAATTCTAAATTCAAATTTAAATTTGAGTAAGAGAATAAAAAACATATTTTAAATTTATTTCACTAATCAAAATTAATTTTAAGATAAAAAATTATTTTGTACATTATATTATTATAGGATAGTGTGATCATTTGTTATTCTTTAATTGTAAATATTGCCAAATAAAATAGTATAGAAATTGAAAGAACATGTATTTACCAATTTAGGGAATATTAATTTATTTTTTAACAGAATAAATTATATATTAAATAAAAAAATTATTATTAATTTTTCTTCACACTAACTAATACTCAACGATGGTGTTCCGGCAATATTACCAATAAATATTAATCAATCTAATAGCTTTTGTAATGACCGAAGGATTACCATGTGTTCATAACACGCAACGAAAGAAAAAAGAGTAACCCTAAAGATCTATTTTGCGCTTAAACTTTATTCGAATAATATATCGATCAGATTTAAATACCGTTGGACACTTTAGTAAAAACTTTGTTCTTCGATTGTATGAAGACTCTATGCGTATCCACACCGAGACCAATATTTGCTGTCAAATCCTTGACCAATAGATATCTGATCTAAATTGAGAAACCTCTTGCAACTCTTTGCACACCATAAAATTATTCTCTAAAAATTAGAAATGGATATCTGATCTAAATTGAGAACCTCTTTGCAACTTTTTGCACACCATAAAATTCTTCTCCAATAATTAGGCTCATATACATTTATGTGTGTAGATGTAAAAGAATAAAACTCTTGTTTTTTATTTTCATCTGTGTCTTGTACTTTTGGCATGCATATATATAGTATGATATTTGTTACTGATTTTAAATTTGAATCTCAATTCAAATTTAAATCATATCTTATTATTTAAACTTGAATCTTTCAAATTTATGAATTATATCATAACAATTTAAAATAGAATTAGTTAGGATCTCATCCAAACTTAGAATTCAAATTTAGAAATAGAATAACTAATTATTCTCAAATCTCATTTAACATTCTCAATTATCATATTATTATTATATTCTTGGTGCTAGCAAATAATACAATAATATTCTATTTGAATTAATATAATTATTTGTTTGATCAAATCAAAACAATAATTAAATAATTCTACAACAAAGATTAGAACACTCGTTAGTGTGTAACCCCATAGGTTCAATACTAAGCGGGTAGTAAATTAGTCATACTACATTTACTAATCAAGGTTGGCATCGAGCAACACTCCTTAACGACCCGATAGTATGAAGTAATATATTTTTACTAAGAATCTAAAAAGAACAAAGTATGTATAATTCCTTCCATCTTTCCAGCTCTTGGTTAACCCTTAGAGTATAGTTTAATTGTCAAACTCTAATTTGTTACCATTATTATAGTGAACTGTGAAGGACTTAAAAAACTCATTTCTTCATTCATTCAATCCCCTTGACCAAGGTTTTATTCATCTCAGTCATTATAATTATAGAGCTCAAACTCTTTACCGAGAGTTGACGGATTTCTTATTGACTAATCATTAATTCTACAAGTATTTAAATCAGACCCAATGTCCATTCAACTAGCACCTTAGGGTATTAGGTGTCCGGAATCAAAGTATAATAAATATATTGTTAATTACTATGACAATCGTAAGTCAAAGAAAACTCTATTACTATGTTCGTTTTGAGAATATCCTATTGACAAATATTTAATAATCTTATAACCAAGAACAATTTAGATTAAATTATAAAAGATTTATCTCTCAATAGTATGATCACTATCACAATAATAAATCTCTAAATTTAATCAAGGACCTTATTATATTAATATTTTAATATAATAAAAATAATAAATTATTTGACATATGATTGATTGGATTGTGGTCATACTACTTAATCCCAACAATAACATAAGTCTATAAGTTTAAAAACTTGAAAATCATGTCATAAAATATAAAGTTTTAATGGATAACAACAAATACAATTGCCTCAGGTAAATTCTAAGAAAGACAAATTTCCATAAATATTGTTATCAACAAGAAATTGTTCTACTTTAAATACAAGTTTTTTTATAAATTTTCTAACTCAACAGGCTTAGAACTAATCCACTCCGTATTTATACTCCATTTATTAAGGGTCCATCGCTAGCAAATGGATTGCTACACACACAAAGCGGACGAGTGAGATGACTACTCAACTAACCCATATTAATTAAGACAAATACTAATTATTTTTAATATTTTTATATTATAAAATATTTATAACAATAATTACTATATATATTTTTTGTTTAATTTTTAATAAAAAATTTATATAATTTTATGTAGAGTGAACTACCAACTCGACTCTTGTCCATTTTTCAGAATGACAACGCGACTCCTCAAGATAAAAACAATCTACTTCGGTCACTGTCCTCTACTTCCATGACACAATACGGTCCCTGTTGGCATAGTTATCAAACCCGGTTCGACCAAAAACCCAGTCACCCAGTTACCTGGCCAGGCCGAGCCACCAGTTAAACTGTTGATGTGGTATTTTACAATCCACACTACTAACCGGTAAGTGTACCGGGTCGTACCAAGTAATACCTTACGTGACTAAGGGTTAATCCCACGAGAATTGATGGATCAAGCAACAATGATTGATTGATTGGCTTAGTTAGGCAAGCAGAAATTGATTTTGAGATGTTCAAAAGGTTTAAGTTCTAATTCAAAATATCAAAAATATAGACAATTAAATAAATTGGGAATAAAATATTGAGAAAACAGTTAAGGTTTCAGAGTTATCTATTTTTTCGGATTTACTTTTTTTACTAACTATTTTAATTATGTAGGATTTAATTTATGACAAACTATATGTGACTAGACCCTAATTCCTTAGACCTTTCTAGTCTCCTTTAAAATTTATCAACTGCCAATTCCTTGGTCAATTAACTCCAATTAGAAGCTACATGATCAAATTCCAGTTTATATGCCACAAAAACTCTAATTACGCAAAAATAAAAGAATTATATGTCACGTATCCCGTTAATTCCAGATAATTAAAATTTGGGAGAAATTGTTTTCAAGCTGTTGTTCAAGTAAAGAGCTTTTCAAAGCTTTACAAGAACTCAAATAAAAAGAGGGTCATACTTCCGTTCCACCCAAATTCATAAAATAAAGAGCAAAAACAATTCTTAAATAAAAATCTAAAACATAAAGTAAAATAGAAAAAGTAATAAAATCAATTCATCCAAATAGACAGAGCTCCTAACCTTAACAATGGAGGATTAGTTGCTCATGGAATGTGAGATGTAAATTTGTATAGAATTTCCTAATGGAATCCCTCTAATGTAATGTACCTAAAAGAAGAGAAGTCTCCTCTTTTTATAACTAATCCTAATTAATTTAAAATCTAATATTTTAAAATTAAGATAATATCTTTTCCTATTTTAAAATCAAATTTGAATTTAAATCAAAATTAACTAACTACTTCGCGTCTTGTAACGTGGAGACCACTTGGCTTCACTAGATCCGTGCCTAACTTGGGTGCTAAAATGGGGCCCAGAAATCACCCCCCAGCGTTTTCTGCACGTGGCGCATGTCACGCGTACGCGTCACTGGTCTTCTTCGCAAGTCACGCGGACGCGTCTGTTACGCGTACGCGTCGCTGAGCAAATCTTCAAATCACGCGTACGCGTCAGTCACGCGCACGCGTCGCCGTGGATACCTCCAAATCACGCGCACGCGTCAGGCACGCGTGCGTGTCGCTTCTCGCCGCTATCTCCTTTGATTCTTGTGCTGCAGAAACTCCGTCAAATTTCGCCGGATGCTACCTAAAATAAATAAAATTGCCCAAAACTCAAAATAGCATCCATAGTGGCTAAAATATAATTAATTCTTAATTAAACTCAACAATTTAAGTGCAAATTCATTAGGAAAAGATAGTCAAGATGCTCACGCATCACAACACCAAACTTAAATTGTTGCTTGTCCTCAAGCAACCAAAACTAATATAAGTTTAGGATGTGAATTTGCATGAGAATGAGAGTTCGATTAAGCTCGTGTCTCTTTTTATAGTGGGGTTTATAACTGCAATCCTGAATAGGTTTGGCATCTCACTCTCCTTTGAATCAGAAGAATGTCAATGTCATCTGGAATTAGAATCCGGATAATATTATGAATTCTCTGATCTTTTATAATTCGGTTTAATCCTTAAACATAGCAAAATTTACTTTAATTTATTTTTCTTTGGTGCTTTGCACCTTGAGCCTAGCCGTGACTTTAAATATTTTGTCTCAAGGATTACTTGACACAGAAATACCACAAGCACTTAACTGGGGGACTCTCTTTGAGCCCTGATTTTTTTTTTCAGTTACTCCCAGACAGTGGTGCTCAAAGCCTTTGGCATACTCTGTTAAACGCCCTTGGTCTCGACTCTAAGTGTTCTGTCTCAAGGATTACTTGACACAGTCACACCACAAGCATATGACTAGGAAAACAACTCTTTGAACTTTTAATCATATCTGACCTCCCTAGTCATTGATGCTCATAGCCTTGGACCTTGCTTTTATTATTATTTTTTTAATTTATATATTTTTTTTCTTTTGCTGTTTCTTTTTCTTCAAGGATTAAATTTTTGTTTATTTCAGAGAAGTCATAATAATTCTCTAAATTCATGTTCCTTATACATTAACATCCCTTGATTCAAATTCAAATATGTACTGTTCATATCATGCATTCAAAAATCACAGAAAATACCACCACTTTAAGTAAATGAGACTATTCTTAAAATTAGACTCAATTTCTCATGCAATACATCACTTCTTTTCTTTTTTTAGATTCAAGTTCAGTGAGCGGTACATGAAACATCTTTTCAACATTAAAGAAATAAAAAAACTAGTCCTAGAATTCTAACTAATAAAAGATCATGCAACAAACAAAGCAAAATAGCAGAAAGCCAGAACATAACATAGAAAAAAGAGGGGAGGAATAAAAATGAAAGGAACTCAACCACCTTAGTTATCCTAGCGGTCGCTTTATTCTTCAGGTTGTGCTCCTCCGTGAAGATGATTCGCCTCCCTTTTGGTGCCATAGGAATAAACAGAAAAGCTTTAAGCGAAGCGTCAACACCAAACTTAAAGGTTTGCTTGTCCTCAAGCAAATAAGAACTGAAAATAGAAAGAGATAAATATTATAAGGAAAGAAAAATAAAAGGATAAAAGAATAAGAGAGAATTAGGATCGGGAGAGAGGAGAAAGAAAACTGGACGGCGAACTAGTGTGGCGCAAGCGACGCGAACGCGTGCAGCACGCGTTTGCGTGGGTCGCGAAATTTCCATAATGACACGTAAGCGTCAAGCACGCGTCCGCATGCCCTGGATTTTGTGCGATTCGCGCAAAACCAGCCGTGCGCCCGCGCGACTTTCTGTTTGCATGGCTTAGGAACCAATATTTCATATGACGTGTTCGCGTCATGCACGCGCACGCGTGGATGGCCAAAGGTGCAATTGATGCGGCCGCGTCAGGGACGCGTCTGCGTGACCAAATTTGTGCTTCTAGCACACTTCCTGCCCCAAGCCAACACAACTCTCTGCCCAAACACTCTTTTACGTCGAATTTGCAGGTCACGCGTCCGCGTCAGTGACGCGTCCGCGTGAGTGGCGAAAATCACAAACGACGCGAACACGTGGGGTACGCGAATGCGTGGGATCGTTTATGCGAAAGGCTCCATTCTGGTGCCACTCCTACGTAACTCTCTGTCAAATTTATTTTTTACACACCCCTCTGACGCGTACGCGTTAGCGACGCTTGCGCGTCGTGTGCACGTTTTTTTATTTTTTATTTTTTTTAGCTTGAGGTGTTCGGTTCCTGAGATAAAATAGCTGCATGATCAGAAAATTAGTAAGAACTCAAAAAAAATGCGAAAACTACTACTACGTAAAATAACTAAGAATGAAAAGAAACGATCATAGCACGGTGGATTGTCTCCCACCAAGCACTTTTAGTTAAAGTCCTTAAGTTGGACATATGGTGAGCTCCTTGTCATGGTGGCTTGTGCTTGTACTGATCCAGGAATCTCCACCAATGTTTGTAATTCCAATGGCTGCCGGGATCCCAAACCAGGCGTATAACGCCTTTGAGAAAATTGAAGCAAGTGACAAGGTCCCAAGAGAGTTGATTGTGGGAATGAATTCCAGGGTCCCAAATCTTGCTTTTACATCCGTCTTCTTGTGGATCACCATTATTTTCACCTGGTGGCAAGGAATCTGAATTCTCACAGAGACATCCAAACAACCTTCTAGACCCATTTAAGTGAGCTCTACACCAATCCTTGCACTTCGATTTGGAGCATGCAACCATATTGGACCTTGCTTGACAACTCTTGCCACCAACCATCTTCCTCTTACTCTTAATGCCACAAAGAGCTCTAAGTTGACCATCCGTCTTTAGTAGCCCATATTCAAGTGGGAAGGTAAGGATTAAGGATAGGAATTTTACCCACTTGAATGTTGTATTGGATGGTGATGGCTTTGGAAGAGGTCTTGCAAGCTCCACTCCCTTGTGCTCTCCTTTAAATTCTTTTATCTCTTTGCAAGCTTCCTCAATTTTCATCTCTTCCTCTTGGTAGCTTTCTTTTTCAACTAACTCTTCATTGACCTTGGTCTCAGAGCCAGCTACTTTACCACCGCTCAACTGAATAACCGTGCAGTCTTCTCTTGGGTTCACCACTATATCACTTGAAAATGTACTTGCAGACCTCTCAAGTAATTGCTTGCTCATTTGGCCCATTTGCATTTTCAAGTTTCTAATGGAGGCTCTGGTTTCCTGCATAAAACTCATCATCATCTCCCAATTAGGATCTTCTTGGGATTTAGAGTTTACCTGCTGAGTTGATTGAAACTGGTGGTCATTAAAATTATTATGTTGAAAATCACCCTGAGCACTCCCCATGTAATTGACCTCTTGAAGAAGATTTTGGGTGTTGATAGCTGGGACTTGCATGCCACCCATCTGTTGAGTAAGTAGATTTAATTGCTGAGACATAAGCTTGTTCTGAGAAAGAATAGCATTAAGAGTTTCTACTTCCATAACACCCTTCTTCTGAGGAGCTTCAATATCTGATGGTGGCTCTTGATATGGGTAGAAAGATGATGGTTCTTGGTAGTTGAAACATGGAGCATTGAAGTTCCTTTGGTTTTGGCTTTGCCAACCAAAATTTTGATAGTTCCTCCATCCACCATAATATGAATCACTACTTGGATGTGAGTAGTAACCTACGTGATCTCTCTCCATTATTTTTCCTCAACACAAAACACCAAAAATGATTAAACGCACCATGTGGTTGACAAGCAAGCAAAGAAGAAAGAATATAAAGAAAATTTAAACTCAATAAATAAAATAACCAGAAAAAAATAAAACAACTAAGCGAACACCAAACTTAATTTCAGAATTTAAGAAAAATTTTAGTGCTATTTATTTATTTATTAAATAAAAAAAATATTTTTCTTTTTTTTAAACAAAATAAAAAAAAGGAAACGAAAAAGAAGGAACAAGGCAGGGGGAAAGTAAACGAAAGAAAGTGCAACGAAAGAAAAAAAAGACGTAAAGTTTTTTTTTTAAGAAAGGAAAAAAATAAATAAAAAAGTAAAATAATAAAAAAAAGAAAACAGGAAACAAAGGCGAAAAAACGGAAAAAAGAAAAAAAATAGCGAAATAAAGAAAATTAAAATTAAATTTTTTTAAAAAAATATTTAAAATAAAATTTAAATAAAATTAAAAATAAAATGTCTAATCTAAGCAATCAAATAACTAATAGTTGTCAATTACAGTCAATCTCTGGCAACGGCGCCAAAAACTTGATGTGGTATTTTACAACCCACACTACTAACCGGCAAGTGCACCGGGTCGTACAAAGTAATACCTTACGTGAGTAAAGATCGATCCCACGAGAATTGATGGATCAAGCAACAATGATTGATTGATTGACTTAGTTAGGCAAACAAAAATTGATTTTGAGATGTTCAAAAAGTTTAAGTTCAAATTCAAAATATCAAAAGTATAGACAATTAAATAAATTGGGAATAAAATATTGAAAAAACAGTTAAGGTTTCAGAGTATCTATTTTTCCGGATTTACTTTTCTTAGTAACTATTTTAATTATGAAGGATTTAATTTATGGCAAACTATATGTGACTAGACCCTAATTCTTTAGACCTTTCTAGTCTCCTCTAAAATTTATCAACTGCCAATTCCTTGGTCAATTAATTCCAATTAGAAGCTACATGATCAAATTTCAGTTTATATGCCACAAAAACTCTAATTACTCAAAAATAAAAGGATTATATGTCACATATCACGTTAATTCCAGATAATTAAAATTTGGGAGAAATTATTTTCAAGTAAAGAGTTTTTCCAAGTTTTACAAGAACTCAAATAGAAAGAGGGTCATACTTCCGTTCCACCCAAATTCATAAAATAAAGAGCGAAAACAATTCTTAAATAAAAATCCAAAACATAAACTAAAATAGAAAAAGCGATAAAATCAATTCATACAAATAGACAGAGCTCCTAACCTTAACAATGGAGGATTAATTGCTCATGGAATGTTCCTAATGGAATCCCTCTAATGTAATGTACCTAATAGAAGAGAAGTCTCCCCTTTTTATAACTAATCCTAATAAATTTAAAATCTAATATTTTAAAATTAAGATAATATCTTTTCCTATTTTAAAATCAAATTTGAATTTAAATCAGAATTAACTAACTACTTCGCGTCTTATAACGTGGGGACCACTTGGCTTCACTGGATCCGTGCCTAACTTGGATGCTAAAATGGGGCCCAGAAATCACCCCCAGCGTTTTCTGCATTTTCTGCACGTGGCGCATGTCACGTGTACGCGTCGCTGATCTTCTTCGCAAGTCACGCGGACACGTCGGTTACGCGTACGCGTCGCTGAGCAAATCTTCAAATCACGCGTATGCGTCAGTCACGCGCACGCGTCGCCGTGGATACCTCCAAATCACGCGCACGCGTCAGGCACGCGTGCGTGTCGCTTCTCGCCGCTATCTCCTTTGATTCTTGTGCTGCAGAAACTCCGTCAAATTCCGCCGAATGCTACCTAAAATAAATAAAATTGCCCAAAACTCAAAATAGCATCCATAGTGGCTAAAATATAATTAATTCTTAATTAAACTCAACAATTTAAGTGCAACTTTATTAGGAAAAGATAGACAAGATGCTCACGCATCAACTGTTCATGAAACAGACCTGGTCGAACCCGGTTCGACCCGACGGGTTTTGTGCAAACCCAGTGACCCAGCCGGTGAATCCAACCTGGTATGGGTCATGTTTATTAATTTATTTTAATTTTTTTCCCTGAACGGCATCGTATTAGACCCCACTCCCACCCCCCTCTTTGAACCCTAAGCCTCGCATCTGAGACTGAATGAAACCACCCTAAGCCAGCTTCGTGCCCTCGTCTCTATGTCTCTGCTCTCTCGAGCTCGGCGTCGGCAGCGGGCAGTCCCTCACCCTCACCTCGTCACTCCCTCGGCGTCGTCAGTTCGTCACTCCCTCGGCATCGTCAGTTCGTCACTCCCTCGGCGTCACTCTGGGTCTCTCACCTCGTCGCTCTCTTAGTCTGTCACTGTGAGTCCGTGACCTTGCGTTCGCTTCGTCGGAACCAGTGAAGCAACATCTGCTCCCTCGAATGGTGGTGGTCGTAGTCTTCTCAACCAGGTGAGCTCCAGTTTTCAACCCTGTTTTTTCTCTAGTTCAATGTTGATTTCAGTGAATTTGGTGGTTGTTGAATGTGGTTGTTTCTGTTTCATTTAGTGTTTGGAGTTGTTGTTGGCTTCTTGTTGTTATTTCTCTACTGCGATGCTAATTTTGGTGAACCTAAGCAAATTTTATAGTTGTTGCTGTTCTTTTTGTTTGTTTGTTGAATGTTGATTTTTTAGAGTTGTTGTTGCTGTTCTTTCTCTGGATCGATATTAATTTCGATGAATCTGAGCAAATTTTAGAGTTGTTGTGTTCTTTTTATTTGTTGAATGTTAGTTTTTTTAGAGTTGTTGTTGCTGTTCTTTCTGTTCTTTCTATGGTTTGATGCAAATTTTAGTTAGAATTATTGTTGAATCTGGTAGTTGCTGCTATTGTAATTGGTTTTTTAGAGGAGTTGTTGAACCTGAGAAAATTTTAGTGAACTTTGGTTGAATATTTAAATTTGTTATTGATTATCATTAGTGAACTTTGGTGGTTGTTGATTATCATTAGTTGTTCCTGTGTTGCTGTTTAGTCATCTCCTCGCACTTTCTATCTAACGGCTTCCCACATAATTTCTTATTACCTGCAAATGAAGAAGCATTGTTGAATCTAGAGCCCAATGCTGGAGGTATCTCACCGTCAAAGTTGTTCCCAGAAACGTTGAAGTAGACCAAGCCAGGGATCATAGAAAGATTACTAGGAATTTTTCCACTGAAGTTATTAGCAGAGAGATCCAGTATTGTTAGATTTGATAGATCTGTCAATGCCTCTGGTATGTTTTCCTGAAAGATGGTTGTGATCCACTAACAAAGATTTCAATGAGGAGCATTTGAAAATATCCCGAGGCACATCCCAAATAAATTATTCCTACCCAAATCTTTTTTTAGATCATTAGTTATGTTTAAAAATTGATATTGAATTATTAATGTTTGTAAAGGTTTATATTTTAAATTTTAAGATATTAATTTTATTTATATAATTTTATTTTTTTAGTTATGACCGGGTAACTGGGTGAATTAATGACCCACCGGTTGAACCAGTGATCCGGTTATCCTGTCATATGATCGGGTTGATTACCGGTTCGGTTCTGATAACTATGCATGTGGGTGTTTTTCCATAAACTCTGAACGAAAAACGTCGACATGTCAGGTTCAGAAATGGACAGGAGCCTAATTGTTTCTAAATTCAAATTAGTTAGGGATTTATTTATTCATACTCTTTAAACAATATCTTTTTAAAATTTTTTTATTCATTATATGAAATTTTTTCAATAAATTATTGAATATATGGTATAATAAATACAAACTAATTAATAAATTATTCAAATTTAAAAATATCATTTATTATGAAACTAAATAAATAATTCTCAAATATAATTTTTAAATATATAAATAATAAATATTAAAATTCAATTAATAGATTAATAATAATAATAATCCTATGAAAATTTTTTTATACTATTGCTTTGATAATTATTTATTTAGTTTTATAATAAATGATATTTTTAAATTTGAATAATTTATTAATTAGTTTGTACTTATTATACTGTATATTCAATAATTTATTGAAAAAAATATTAATATAATCAATAAAAAATAATTTGAAACAAATATTGTTTAAAAAATAAAGACAAATAAACTCTTAACCAATTTGAATTTAGAGACAATTAGGCTCCTGTCTATTTCTGAATCTGACATGTTAGTATTTTTCGTTCAAAGTTGACCAAAGACCACGTTATATCACGAAAGTAAAGGACAGAGATCGAATTAAATCGTTTTTTATCGATCGCGTTGTAATTCTAAAAAATGAACATGAGTCCGATTTATTCACTCTTTTATGTATTATCCCAGGAATAGATCTACATAGGAAAGTGTGGGAGCAAATGCCACATTGAGATTTTATGAAGTTATATATATTATATGGAATAAAAATTTATTTGCCTCCTGTCCTTCACTCAATAAATAAATTTGAACCCACTTCAATTTTTTTAATTTTCTTCTATAGTGGCTTGTTTTTTATTTTTTATCTTCTAATAATACTTCTTAACTTCATTTTTTATTTTTTTATTTAATTAAATATTTATTTTTATGTTTTTATATTTTTTTATTCATTCAATTATTCTGCATTTTATTTTGTAGTTATGTTATTGTATATATTTTTTATTACATAATTAATAGTTATTGAATAATAAGATTTATCAGTAATTTAAATTTTGAAATATAGTAATATTAACTAGCAATAAATAGCGGATGAAATGAAAAGTAAAATCTAAATACACAGATATTTATTGATATTTTTTCTTTTAAAGTTAGCTCTAATTTTGTTAGTAATAATGACATTAACTGAAATTTTAAATACAGTTATAAATATTATAAAGAGTCGATTTCGTAATCCTATAAGAGATTGAGAGATGAATTTTTAAATGATTATTTACTAACATATAACAAAAAATTGACATTTAATTATATTAACAATAAAAAAATTATTCAATCTTTTTAAAATATAAAAATTAGAAAAATAAACTTTTAAATTATATGTTATTACTTAAATTACTATATAAATATTTTAATTTATTAATTAAATAATTAAAAAACTAATTATATTCTATAATAATAAAATATAATTATAAAATTATTATCATATTATATATATTTTACTCACCAATACATTTTTTAGATCTGTCACTATATCATCTTATAAACAGCACAAAAATATATACCAATTTATATATAAAACTTTATTAAAACTTCCATAACTATGAATATAAATTATTTTTGGTGCTACCAAAAAATAATAATATTTACCAACCAAGTCAAAAAAAATATATATATTAATCATGGCTTCATGGACATGTTCACCACCATTTGCATGCCCGGGGGTAAGATTGCGAGGTTGCAATGCACTGGTGAGAATTACTAGGGATAAAACTGTAATTCTGTGTTGGTCAGAATGCCACCTAATGCCGCTGCCGCACTTGCAGGCCTCCGCCGACTCTGCACCACCACGGACGCCGCCACAATCACAATCTCGAGAGCAAAATCCCAACTCCGAAGCGAGTTCGACCCGGACAAGGCCCTGCAGATCTACTCCTCCGTGTCGAAGCACTACTCCTCCCCAGTAACCTCCCGCTACGCCCTCGACCTCACTATCCGCCGCCTCGCCAAGTGCCGCCGCCACTCCGATATTGTGGACCTCATCGAGTCCCAAAAGTCTGACCCCAAGGTGGCCTCGGAGCCCTTCCTCTCCACTCTCATCCGCTCCTATGGCATCGCCGACATGTTCGACCGTGCCCTTCAGACCTACCACCAAATGGACACCTTCGGCACCCCTCGAACCTCCGTCTCCTTCAACGCCCTACTCACTGCCTGCGTCAACTGCGCCCTCTACCACAACGCCCCCCACCTGTTCGACGAAATTCCCAAGCAGTACGGCGTCGTTCCAGACAAGGTCTCCTATGGCATTCTTGCCAAGTCCTTTTGCCGAATTGGTGACCCTGCAAAGGCACTCCAGGTCTTGAAGGATGCTCAGGGAAACGGCGTCGTGATCACGGCGGTTACTTATACCACAATCTTGGATGTTCTGTTCAGGAAGGGGAAGATTGATGAGGCTGAGAAGCTGTGGAGGCTGATGGAGGAGACGGGTTGTGTGGATGTAACTGCCTATAACATGAAGCTTAAGTTTCTGACTGCCGGCGGTGGCGGCTTGCCGGAGAAGGTGAATGGTTTAATTGATGAAATGGTGAAGGCACGGTTTATGCCTGATACAATCAGTTATAATTACTTGATGACTTGTTATTTCAAGAATGGGATGGTGGAGGAAGCCAAGAAGGTTTATGATGGACTGCGTGGGAAGCAATGTCGTCCGAATGCTGCCACGTTTAGGACCGTGGTGTATTTTTTGTGCAGGAATGAGGATTTTGAGGGTGGGTACAGGGTTTTTAAGGAGAGTGCCAAGGTGAACAAGATTCCGGATTTCAACACCATGAAGATTTTGGTTGAAGGGTTGGTGAAGAAAGGGAAGAAGAAGGAGGCGGAGGAGCTGATCAGAACAGTTAAGAAGAGGTTTCCTTGTAACATGTTGAATGCATGGGCTAAGGTCGAGAGGAACCTCAACTTGGTTTCTGATGATGGTGCTGACAATGTTGAGTCTAAAAAGGATTCGGAGCCATAGGTAACAACCAAGGTCTATTGTGGAAATTATTTTTGGTTGTTCATGGCTTGGGTTGTATTGTGGTTAAAAAGGAGCATTTCAAGGTCATCCATGCTTCATTTCATACTCTGGCTGCAGTAATTAATATTTGATATTACATGGAGCTTAATCCTCACTTTCATAGTTGGAGTTTCATAGCTGCAAACAAGGTAACTTCTTCGGGGAGGGGCCTTGACAATTGACATTTGATTTTCTGATGAATTAATTTCACTTTGCTTCTTCCAATAGGTTTGGTTTTTGCTCTTCTGGCATTGAGTTATTATGACTTCTGACAATGTACTCAAATCTAGCATAATTTCTGGAGATTGTAGATGTAAGGCAGCAATTTTCATGATAAATATTCGACAAAAGCCAGTTCTATTTTTAGCTAAACACTATTTGCTGTAGAACTTTAAGTTTACCTATTGTTCATGTTCATAAAAATTTGAGGGCATGTTATTTTTCGAGTTTCAACCTGATCAAAGTGTCTTCATCAATATGGGGTGGAGTGGTGCTCTTTTAATATTATTTAAAATTGATAACAATGTCCCTCACTTATTGCTTCTATTGTATTAGTTGATAGGTTTTGTAGAAGACAATAAAGAAGATAGTAAATGATGAAACACTAATTTGATAGCAAAAGTTTAAGGTTCTTGATTGTTTTTGCATTTATCACATCAAAAATGCTATTTGCACACTAAAATCAGATGCTAAAATCAATCATCATGTATTTGTGTATATATACATGTGCAGTTTAACTCATTTTTAATCTGTATTTTGTATTTTTATGTGTATTTTATTTTAGTGGCTGATTTTAGTAGTTGATTTTGGTGTTAACCTAACATGTTGTTATCACATATATCATCTTGCTTTAAAAATTCTACAATTTAGGTTTCCCCTTTAGCTTTCCTTTTCTTACCTTTGTCTATGCAATTATCTCAGCATCTTTTTAACTATATTTTACTTGGTTATTATTCTAATTTGCTTCCAGTAGTATCTGACTGTCTGATTGACTTACAGTTTCTTCTGGTGAAAAATTTGAAGAATCCAATAGATGTTTGGGATGGAACTTCAAAGTTTAGTTGTTGGGAATGTCTCTGGTGGGAAAGAATAATCTGGTTTTTAAAGGACTATACAAAAATATTTCAAATGAATGATTTAGATTGCATTCGTACTGAATTTGTTAGAAATACTAGTTTTGATCCAAAATTAAATGTATTTGCAGACCGGCTCCAACATGGTCTGATTGGACCAACCTTCTAATGACCGTGTTTTTCCTTTTTGGACAAATTGATGAATGGTTTTTTCTTTTGTTTTTGCACTTTGCCACATGGACCACACCTACAACCCACCCAAAGAGAAAGTTCTGGCTCAATTACTACCCACTATCTTGACCAAAAAAAAAAAAAATTACTACCCACTATCAATCCATGTCCTCTACAATTTCATCTTTTACCTTCTAATATGTATAAATTCTGGGAAAGCTAAAACAAAAAAAAAAATAAAGAAAAAAATTTCTGAAAAAGCTTCAAAGACATAAAAATGTTAATAACAAAGGAGATTGATTTGAAAAATTAAATTATTTTTTTTGTATAATAATAACAATAATAATAATAACAACAATAATAATAATAATAATAATAATAATATCAATGATGATGATGATG
>NC_029777.3:91175193-91212674 GCF_000817695.3 Arachis duranensis
GTTAGTAACTGATTTTGATGACTAATTTTAGTGTATAAATAATAATTTTATTTTTTTAGATAGAAATAGAAATAATAAACAATTAAATTGTAAAACCATAATTAACAAATCAATTGATAATATGTAAGAATTGTTAAAGAGAGCACTAGTATTTCTATTTGAAGCTTGCTACACATACAAGCCTTTTTGGCTTACAAGATATACAAGTTGGTCTAAGTCCAAGAAAAAATACGCGCACCACTCCTTTAAAATCGAGCGTCCAACGTACGCGTTCATTATGCCGCACTCTTCCTCTTCTTCCTCAATCAAAACGCAAACCATCAAGATTCAAGTGATATTCGAAACAAAAGACACGTTCCAACTCCTCGCGAAGAGTATAAGAAATCAAAAAGAAAATATACAAATCTCTATCAAAAATCACCAGAAAAAATGAAGAAACATTATTTAAGGTATTGTTTTACTGTTCTTCTAGGTTTTTTTTCTAGATTGTCTCCGTCATGTGCCTTATCATTAACCAGCAAAATATTAAAAGATTTCAAGAAGAAATATACTGTCTCCCCCATGTTTTGGGTGTATTTATTAAACCCTTTGGATGTATTTCTGTAATCCTTTGGGTGTATTTCTATAACCGTTTGGATGTATTTTTGTAATCCTTTCTGTAATCGTTTAGGTGTATTTCTGTAATCATTTGGGAGTATTTCTGTAATCGTTTGAGTGTATTTCTGTAATTGTTTGGATGTATTTCTGAAGTTCCATTATCTTCAAAATAATTTCAAAACTTGATTTCAAAAACATGAAAATCGAAAAAAAACGAAGGAAGAAGGAGATCTAACAAATTTAGCAAGAAATTTGAAAAAAGAAACGAAATCTTTTGAAAAATAGAAGTTATATATTTGTGCGTTAATTGATTTGAATTGATTTAAAAGTCTGTTAAAGAGGCACGTAACATAAGCAGCACATTTAGTGGGTTTCGTTTTCTTCATATTTGTAAAATTTGTAAGCGTAAAACACTTGTATGTAGAGATTAATTTTTTTCTATTTTAGTGGGAATAAAAATAGATGAGGCCAAAGCAATTTAAAAAAAAATAGTATTATTGATATATAAATAATAAATAGAGAATACACAGATAACTAGATCGATACATTTAGTAAAAATGTGGTTAAATGTATTAACAATTTGTTACACTTGTAACAAGTCGTGGTAACTAATATATGAAATAACACATATATTTATATATAAATATTTAATAACTAATTTAATAACTTTAATTTTTTATGGATAAATAATATTTTTATATTTTTTAAGTATGCTTACAAAAAATAATTGGATCATAAATTGACTTTTAAATCGTATATATTTTTTTCATATTTAATATACTTCATCAAAAACAGAATAATAGTTTATGTTGGTAATAACTTTTTTTTCTTTTGAAAATCATTTAATTGAAAATAAAAAAATTTTTTGGGAGTCACAATGAGACTGATTTTTTTAAATATAAAAAAGGTCGGTGTGTTTTTATTTAAAATGAGTTAATCAAGTGTAATTATATGCGGATGAACACTGCAGGAGGAGCAGGCTAAACATAAAGGTGGTGTGTATGGCCATCATGTAGGACACATGCTTCAATACGCAGGAGGCATGTTATAACATGCAGGTTGGATGTTGTCCATGTATAACGTGGTAATTGGATGCTAATCAACATGTGTTGTCTATAAATATGAAGTTTGTTACCATTTTATTAGATTGAGAGGAGAATTATTTTAGTGTATTGGTGTTGTAATGGATAGTAGAATAAATATATCGGTGCATTACAACGGTGAGAAACTGAGAATATAAGAAACATACAGGAGGGTGTGAGCTTTGTGTGTAAGAATTTATTTTCATTTGTTATTCTATGCACTGTGATGTCTGCAGAGCTACAATACAGTCTCTGTCAAAACATAAAGAGTGATATCTTAAAGAGAGTGAGCAATATTCTATACAGAAATCTTGTTATCGCATTTGGCAGGCTAATATAGTTTGATACTATGCCCATTGTTGACGAAGCAAGTATGCAACATATGTTTCATATTCATCAACAAACTCAGATGCAACAGCAAAAGATTGAGTTGTATGTTGAGTTTGAATATATAGTTGCAAAGAAATATGATAGAGTTGAAGTATACAAAGGAATGAACAGTGACAACAAAGAGGAGTTTGAGGCTAACTATGAAGCCGGTGACGAGAACGATGATGGTGACAAGGCAGGTGAGGCAATCATGCAAAATACAGTGGTTCAACACACAGTCAATCAATCCTTCGATGTTCCACATTTTACGCAGAGTTTGGATCTTGACGCCATGGATGCACCAAAATTTCCTAAATATACGAACATATGTACGTGAGTGAGTAATATATTTTTGATGGATTGATGAGTGACCATTTGCTTTTTTCTATAGGTGTTGTTGTTCCTAAGGACGATGAGTTTAGGATCGGGATGGAATACCGTTTTAGACAGTTAGTGGTCGCGACAATTAGGAGGAGTTACACTATCTTTAGAGGAGTCGATAATACTATGTATGAGTTCGAACCACAGACGTTCTATGCGAAATGCAAAATATATGGCTGTAGGTGCGATTGGCTTATCCGAGTCAGCTTGATTTAGAATAAAGATTATTGGGAGATAAGAAGATACAACAAGAGGCACACATGCACCATAAGAATGATTTCACAAGATCATTTCAAGTTGGACTCAGACACAGTTGCGGAGGCTATAAGGCCATTGGTTGGTTGGCAAAGCAAAAGTCCATTGAAAAAATATTCGGTGGTTGGAAAGAATCTTACTAAACTCTGCCAATGTGGTATACGGTAATGGTTCAGAAGATGTCCGGATCAGTTGTCCATATATAACGAGACTGAATATGTGAATGGTGTCAGCATATTGCATCTCAATTTTAAACATCACATCAGAAATTTACACATCCACTCCCGCACACAACTATATAGGTTCCTATATTCCATTAAATAAATTAAATTCATGTCTTGAACCTGGATGTAGCTATACTCATATAGAGGCCAACAAATAAATTATTTGTGTCAGGCCACCATATGCAATTCGTAATACTTTAATTTTTTGGGTTCAAAAAACTTACATTAACCATAAATAATGTCCAATAAAAAAATAAACCTTAATCAAAGTAGACCATTATAATAGCTCAGCTGATATTACTTTTTAATTTTAAAAAAATTGTGCTTGTGTGCTGAGAATGCATCCAGCCATGAGTTAATAAGCGACTTGTTGAACCGTAAGTCTCTTGTGAATGATGTTGCATGCTCCAGGAAAGAGAACAAAGATGCCTCTACAAAACGAGAAGCTAGTGTCGCTGATGAGCGGATAATTTATACGCTTTTTGGCATTGTTTTTAGGTAGTTTTTAGTATGATCTAGTTACTTTTAGGGATGTTTTCATTATTTTTTATGCTAAATTCACATTTCTGGACTTTACTATGAGTTTGTGTGTTTTTCTGTGATTTCAAGTATTTTCTGGCTGAAATTGAGGGACCTGAGCAAAACTCTGATAAAAGGCTGACAAAGGACTGCTGATGCTGTTAGAATCTGACCTCCATGCACTCGAAATGGATTTTTTGGAGCTATGGAACTCAAAATGGCGCGTTCTCAATGGCGTTGGAAAGTAGACATCCAGAGCTTTCCAGAAATATATAATAGTCCATACTTTATCCAAGATTTGATGACGTAAACTGGCGCTCAACGCCAGTTCCATGCTGCATTCTGGAGTCAAACGCCAGAAACACGTCACGAACCAGAGTTGAACGCCAAAAACACGTTACAACTTGGCGTTCAACTCCAAGATAAGTCTCAGCTTGTGTAAAGATCAAGCTCAGCCCAAACACACACCAAGTGGGCCCCAGAAGTGGATTTATACATCAATTACTTAGTTCTGTAAACCCTAGTAGCTAGTTTAGTATAAATAGGATAGTTTACTATTGTATTAGACATCCTGGATCCCTGGATTGTATTTTTGATCCTGTGATCACATTTTGGGGGCTGGCCTCTCGGCTATGCCTGGACCTTCATCACTTATGTATTTTCAACGGTGGAGTTTCTACACACCATAGATTAAGGGTGTGGAGCTCTGCTGTACCTCGAGTTTCAATGCAAGTACTTCTATTTTCTATTCAATTCGACTTATTCTTATTCTAAGATATTCGTTGTACTTCAACATGATGAATGTGATAATCCATGACACTCATCATCATTCTCACCTATGAACGCACGTGACTAACAACCACTTCTGTTCTACCTTAGACCGGGCGCATATCTCTTGGATTCCTTAATCAGAATTTTCGTGGTATAAGCTAGAATTGATGGCGGCATTCATGGGAGTCCGGAAAGTCTAACCTTGTCTGTGGTATTCCGAGTAGGATTCCGGGATTGAATGACTGTGACGAGCTTCAAACTCGCGATTGCTGGGCATAATGACAAACGCAAAAGAATCAAGGGATTCTATTCCAACATGATCGAGAACCGACAGATGATTAGCTGTGCTGTGACAGAGCATTTGGACCATTTTCACTGAGAGGATGGGATGTAGCCATTAACAACGGTGATGCCCTACATACAGCTTGCCATAGAAAGGAGTGATAAAGATTGGATAAAAACAGCAGGAAAGCAGAGATTCAGAAGGAACACAGGACCTCCATACACCTATCTGAAATTCCTACTATTGAATTATATGAGTAACTATTTACTATTTTATTCCTTCGCGTATACTATAATTTCTTAATACAGTTAAATCCGCCTGACTGGGATTTACAAGATGACCATAGCTTGCTTCATACCAACAATCTCTGTGGGATCGACCCTTACTCACGTAAGGTATTACTTGGATGACCCAGTACACTTGCTGGTTAGTTGTGCGGAGTTGTGACAAAGTGTGATTCACGTTTGAGAGTGCTACCAAGTTTTTGATGCCATTGTTGATGATCACAATTTCGTGCACCAGTCGCAAAGAAAAATGTCCCTCTCTTTCAATTTTCCTGATAAGTCCCATCATGATACAGGTGAGCAAATTAGGTTTAAGTATACACGTCAATTATTATATAGCTCTAGGTACACTGGGTAAAAAAAAGACAAATTAAATAACTTTAATTTGTAACAGATGGTTAATATCACTTTTCAGGTGGATCAATTGTTACGGATGAGAATCTCTAATTCAAGTCTTTCTATGTTCTAGTTTCTAACATATGCTATTTGCTAGTTAATAAAATTGTAAATGTCTAACTCTCAACTAGACTATACATAGAGTAATAGTCTACATGTCCTATATTGGTAACCAAATAAATCTATAAATCAGCATCCTCTTCTCAAGTTTCGATCACATCAGTGTTGGATTCTTCTAAATCACCGTCCCTTGTCAACAAAATACCTTTAACGTCACACTTAGACAACCTAGTCAAACTTAGTTGGAGAGAAAGTTCGACCTCACAGTGTTCATTGTCTTCACCCATGTCAAACAAATCTCTTGACTTCACATGGACCATGACACTCCATTCCTTATCAACTTCATCTTCCACATAGTATACAAGGCGAGCATCGGATGCAAGAATGTACGACTCATCATCTTTATGATCATCTGTTTGAATCGGATTACTGAAGTTGATACAGATGTGACCCAAAATGTCTTGCTTTATGCCTCTGCCAAATTTAGTGTTTGCCCATAGGCACCTGAACAAGACTACAATAAATTGTCCAATATAATTTAGTTCAGTGATATCCACCAATCTTCCACAATACGAGACGCCACCAACAGCAACATTACTGTTATGAGTACTTGCATAACTTCTAGTATCAAGTGACATATACCCAACTATTTTGGGTTCTCATCCCATCTTCTCACGACAGGGTTCTAAACTTAAATTCATTGACGTTGTATGCCTTCAAGAGCCTAGCCTGAATATTGGGGCCACATGCGAGCCACTACAATTCTCTTGAGTGCCTGGTGCTTTCCAATGGTAACTAACAGGGAACAATTACACATTTTCTCAGTTCAGATACAGAAAACAAGATACTACCAAATATGTAAACTGATCAGGCATATGAAACTTTTACCTCATGCCTGAACCACTAAGGAAATTCTTTGTGGACAACCTTGTCAATGTGAGATTGGAATCTTGTTTTACTTCGTAGCCTTCTTTTTGTGCTCATAAAATCTCTAAGTATATCACGAGGATTTAATGTCAAAATATAAAAAAATGCCTTTGGTCATGTCATAAACCACTAGAACAACTACACTTACTTTGAGAAATTTTCTATAGCCGTGCAATTGACCAATATGTGACAATGTGCTCGAAATCTATCTTTCGATGTAAGATTAAAAAATACCGTAGCCCCGATCTCCCTGCCAATCAGTGGGAACATCTTGCCACTTTGTTAGTCACATCTTCGCTCGGTCAATCATCAACACGCATTGGTCGATTGATCATACTCTCAACATTATCCAAGTATCTTGAACAAAATGTGAGAATCTCATCAGTTATGTAGCCCTCTGCAATTGAGCCTTCTGGTTGGACCCTATTACGCACGTATTGCTAGAGTCGACATAAGTGTCTTTATAATAGTAGGATATGTGTGTTAGTATCATAAGGCAATCAGAATATTAGCAATGTAAAATTAATCGCATAGTTACCTTTCAATTGGGTACATCCACCGATAATGCACTGGGCCCCTAAGGCGTACCTCTTCGACCAGATGTAGGGTTAAGTGTACCATGACTGTGAAGAAAGATGGTAGAAAAATTATCTCCATGTGACAAAGAGTGAGGACCACATGATTCTGAAGGAGAGAAAATTGTTGAGGGTCTATGGGTTTACTGCATAATTGTCGAAAAAATGAGAAATCTGCCAAGACGATTGACACTGGGGGAGGCAATACATTCTTTGATGTAATTGGTATTAGATGTTTCATTAGAATGTGATAGTCATGACTTTTCAAGCCGGATAACTTTCGCTATGGTAAGTCAACACAGCGAGAAATGTTACTCAAGTGACCATCAAGAAAGACCACATTCTTGATAGTCCTAAGAAAGACGTCCTTCTGTGAAGGCAACATGGAGAAGATCCCAGTGGGATACTTTTCATCTTTCTATGGCCAGAGTTCATGCCTGATTCCCATAAGTTGGAGGTCTTTTCGAACTTTAAGATGGTCCTTAGATTTATCACTATTATTCAGTATGGTGTAAACTACGTTGTCGCACACATTCTTTTCTATGTGCATCACGTCAAGGTTGTGACGCAATAAATTATTCTCCCAATATGGAAGTTCAAAGAATATACTCCTCTTTTTCCAAGGAGACTCATTTTGCACTATAGCTTGTTGTTTGCGTGCTCTTTTCCCAGCAACCGCTTGCACCTTGCCTGACTTGACATGTACATTCTCTAACTGTCTGAAAATATCTCCACCAGATAACTTGATAGGGAGACTTCTATCCTCTATCTTTCCATCAAATCTAACCCGGTCCTGCTTAAATCTATGGCCTTGAATCAAAAAGTACCAATGACCCATGAAACACCATTTCTGACTGCAGGTGAGTCGGTTAGTCTCAGCATCCAAGGTGCACATAGGACAAGCTCTGCCATCATACGTATTTCACCCAGATAAATTGCCCAAGCCTAGAAAATTGCTGATTGTCGACAATAATGCAGCATACATCTTGAATGTTTTCTTCTCATTAGCGTCGTACGCCTCAACACCACCCCACAGCTGCTTCAACTCTTCTATCAAGGATTGTAGATAGATATCTATGTCATTCTCATGTATTTTGGGACCGGAAATAATCATAGAGAGCATAAAAGAGCTAGGTTTCATACAATCCCAGGAAGGTAAGTTGTACAAGATAAGAATCACGGGCCAAATTGAGTACCTTGAGCTGAGGTTTCTAAAACGATTAAAGCCATCGCTAGCTAATGCTAAGTGAACGCTGCACGGATCATTTCTGAAGTCAGTATATCTTCTATCAAATGCCTTCCATGCCTCACCCTCCATTGGATGCCTCAAAAAACCATCAGAGTTAGGACCTTTCTTATGTCACAACATGTTAACAGAAGTGTTATTAGACATGAACAACCGATGCAGTCGTCGAACAAAGGGAAAGTAACGAAGAATCTTCGCCGCCTATGGTTTCCCATTCTTTTTAACAACCACATTGATCCTGGCAACGGAATTTCTCTTAGTTTTTTGCTTCCATCTCAGTGTCCCACATCGCTTGCACCTAGACAGGTTTTGATCGCTGCCCTGATATAGCATGCAGTCATACGGTATAACCTCACCAAGAAAGACAGCTTCGAGAATTTTGAGCATCCCGGATACAACTCCTGCTCTCCATCTTCAAGCAGGTCATGAAAATTACGGGCCTCGCGACTAAGTTCGTTGTACATATACAGTAACTCTTCGACATCCCCCCCGAAATGTTTGTTGCTTGAGTCTTTATCATCGGCAACCAGTCCGGGGAAGTTGAATGCATCGTGGACCATGTCACGCATTGGATCTCTAAGGTTTCTACACGGTTCACCTTCCTGTCTATCACTAGAGCTCTTTCCTACGGTCTCTCACCGTGATGTAACCAAAAGGTATAGTTAGGGGGAAAAGGTTTCATTAGCAGATAATCGTAGGCATCCTCTCTATTTTGGAAAAGATGGAACCCGCACGAAGGACATGGATAGTGTATCATTCCATCGGAGGCTGCACTAGTGAATGCGAAGTCCAGAAATATGTTTAAGTCTGTCTTATATTCTTAACTATCTCGTGGCTTTGAGATCCAACTCTTATCTATATCTAATTTAATGAAATTATACAAAAAAAGTAAAGAAACAATTCATAAAGTCATACAAATAGATAAAATTTAACCAAATTTTGGGTTATGTGTCGAAAGAAATAATTATAGTTTACCATAATAATGTAATGGGAGAGTAATAATAGATTTAAATTCAATATTATTAGTAATCCCATAAAGAGTGAGAGAATAACTTAATAAGGAATTAGAAACAAAGTTACTTGCACCTCGGATAATATAGAGCATACGAATTGTATTGAGAAGGTTACTTACTCATTGCAAAATTCTACTGTTTCTAAAAAATTACTGGAAGAAAGAATTTCTGGTTTGAAAGCCAAAAATAAAAAAGGAAAGAAAAGCTTCCTTAAGAAAAAAGAGGAATAAAAGTTAGAGTTAAAAAGTATAAAAAACAAAAATATAAGTAAACAATCATAGTAGACAAAAAGAATAGAATCATATCAAATTCTTTCTCTGTAAGCAAACCATTTTTTATTGCTTGGTTTGCTAAAAAGAATATGTGAAATATTCCCATGTACCTAGCTAGCTACTTATAAGAATGAGGTATGTATGTGTATTCTAATTAGGAGTTGGCAAAAGCAAAAGCTCTCTGTCGTTGGTAAAATAATAGGACCATTTATATCTTACTCATCTTAGAACCTTAAAAACAAAACACTCCAACATTGATTTATGAACAAAAAAGGTTCTCGATATTTCCTAGAACAATAATGAGAACCCCCACTTGTTAACATGGTCTTTATCATGAAAACAATAGATAACATAAAAAGGCAAAAATAATAATATAAAATAACTTTATATTTCAAATGAAATTATGAGTAAGAGCTTACTGGAAACATAGAATCAGCAATGCAAAAGGAGCTGGCTAAGTGGCTATCATCTATGATCTATGTATGTATGACTTTGAAGTTTGAAGGAAAGAGTTTATGCAGAAAAATGATTGCTTAAGAAGCCCAAAACAAAAAAGCAACAACAACGAACAGAAAGCCTGTGATTCTATTTCTTTCGTGAGTGATATGGCTTCAAAATGCTTTGGTGGGTATTTTTAAAAGGTTGTAAAACTTCAAAAGTAAGCCGTGTCTCTGTGTTTGTGATCAAAACTTCATTTCTAAGACTTATGCACAAAAATTACAAAAGTTAGAACAAAAAAATGTCACAGTTACTATGTATCTATGTTTTCTAGCATAGGGACAATATTGTGGTAACAAAGAAAGTAACACACAATTAGTTTTATATACTACTCCACATTAGGCAAATATACACATTCACCACCTTACTTGTTTATTTTTTACACATTAGGCAAAGTTTACTCTTTTAATAGTAATTGATTATTTTACAAATAAAGTACTCTAGGAAGATTGTGCTACTGCTACAAGACATGCATCAACAAAGTAAATTAATCTTGTCCTCATGTTTTAATCCCAGCCACAATAGCATTTACAAAGACATCCCGAAACAAATGCTATAGCTACCGCAGCATGGCCCTACTAAATAGTTGCAAATGGCCATATATACATATAAATTGTTAATGTAAGTAATCATTGCAATATATTCTAGAATCAGATTAAAGAACTAAAGAAAATATATATTTCTTACACTCATGAATGAGACAATGGAAGCAATATATCAATAAGGTTAAGCTCAAACTCTTGTACTTGTACGTTAGGAGGGGTGTTGTAAAGCTTTTAAGGACTATATATTTAGGCGTTTTAAATTTATATCAGTACTATCTAGCATTTATAATATTCTACATTGCAAGACTTAAAATGCTACATAAACATGCTTCTATCTACATGATCAATTGATTTTCCAAAAAAGTTAAAAATTAAAAAATAAATATAAAAGAGAAGATAAAGGTGGCACAGTGCACTAGAGTCCTATTAAGACATGATAAAGATGCAACATGAGCTATGAAGTCTCACATTCTTAAACAAAAACAAAAAACGGTGTAAAATAAAACTAACCTTGTAAATTAATACAAAAGAAAAGTGTAAAATAAACCTAACCTCGTAATGTCTTCGAGAAATGGATTAATTGAGTAGGTTACGACAACTAATCTACATTCACTGAAAAATGAATAAGGATATAGGTATAACTAAATCACGTGACATGACATATAATAAGATACATCGGACTGATCATTTGGACCCTTGCCCATTTAGAATTGAACAAAGCCTTTTTGCCTTGCATATTTGCATGAAATTTTGAATTTTTGGTAAATAATTATTTGAGATTTAATCAATTAAAGCAGATAAAGGAGAACTTAAATCCTAAGAAAAAAAAAGTATAACTTAAAAATTGCAATACTCAACATAATTATTTAGAATAATGAGAATACTAACTTTGGCAATGCTTTTGACCTATGACTATATCTTATTTGCATGCAAGGAGACATTTTAGACCTCATGTTTATCACAAATTCCTATAATGCTGAGAGGTAGGTTCTACTTTCAATTCTTCTCTTGTAACTTTACAAATTAGCATTGGCAAGAATCATGGTTTAGCAAATCATTTTCAATACTGGATGGTGCATCACATGCCTTTTGGTAGGTTTCACAAGAACTGCATTAGTGATATTGTATAAGAAACACTTCTTCAAAGCTGAACAAATGATATAAGGAGTATCTGGGGTCTTATTATTAGGTAGCGTTTGGTAAAAAGATAGAGACGGAAAGACTGAGATTGAGAGACAGAGATTGAAATAAATCTCAGTATTCTGTTTGGTGTAAAGTGGGAGACAGAAATTAAAACAAGAATAAAACTCTAATTTAATTTGCACAAAGAGTAAAATTAGAATTAATTAATTGAAATGAGGATATTTTAAGTATAAAATGTTATTAAAGTTTCAATCTCCATCTCTAAAAATTTTAGTCTCTTATATCCCTACTTTTTAGAAGAACTGAAATAATGAAATTTTGGGGAAAGAGACAGAAATTTTAGTACCAATCTTTGAACCAACAAACATAATACTGAATCTCAGTCTCTCAGTCTCTGTCTCAGTACCTCAAAACAAACGCTACCTTAAGGAATTTGACTCATTTCTGGCATATAGTAATTACAAGTTTAATCAGTGGATGTTACACTACTATTATTATAAAGTATAAACACAAAAACAGTTCACTGATCTTTTCATCATTACCAATTCAATATTCAAGTAAATGCAATCGTGACCAAATTCTGCAGTACTACTGTATTTACTTGTGCTTTTGTTCTTTAAGTTTTAAATTTAAACATCATTTTAACATTGAATAGTAAGAAAAATAACTCATCAATTCAACATTTTTTAGCCCTCCAATCATTTTATCAGTTCTGAATTTATTTAGAAAATCAGATTTTAAGATGTTTGTGTGGCTAATTTTCTTTGTGTTTCTTTTTTTCAGCTGCTTTTAAAAAGTCAAAACAATATTCACTGAAGTGTTAATGCTTTTGCATGTTAGATCTTCATTTAGTTAATATTATATAGACTCAAGTCTCATGGTCATGTAAATGGAGTCTTCAAAGATAGGGGCTTCATTGCTTTATAAAGTTATCACACTAAGGAATTAACATGTATATTAGTTCTTTCATTAACTGGCATCATCCATAAATTAAGAAAAAATCAAAAGAAAACAAAATTACCAGACAAATGGAGATTTTGATAATCGAATCTAATTTAGCAAGGTAATCAAATTTTCTATCCAATCTTTCTGTGTATTGTTGCATCCAAACATATTGCAGAAACAATCCTTGATATTTTAAAATTATTATTAACATATAATAATGTTGTTTCCACAAGTCAATCAGGAATTCATAACATCTTTAGTATGAATTCAAATTAAAGAAAGCTGATTCAACCCCAAATTGGAAAAGGTAAAGGCGGTAGCAATAAATAATATACACGCACCAAATAGAAAAGATCCAGAATGGAGGTGCAGCGCGTTGCAGTGGCAACTCTTCAAGCGGACACCACTGTGTCTTGCAGACGATGGGAAATCGTCGGTAAAGATTTTTACAAAAATAAGCGCGTTGTAAGTATAATTCTAAACCGACAATTAAACTCCAATCAAATTTAATTTGTTTGTCACTTAAGCAAACCCAATCAAATTAACCGAAGTATTAAATCTCGGGTCGTCTCTCAAGGAATTGCAGGAAAGTATTTTTACTATTGGTTATAGAAAAGTATCTTTTTGAATTTTTGAAATAAGGAACAAGAAAATAAAATGACAAGAAATTAGATTAATAACTAAGAAAACTCTTAATTAGGATTGAGAATTAGAAGTCATGTCCTCGTTATCGTCATTAATTGTGATGGTAATTGTATTTCGCTTTCACTTAGTTAACTTCTACAATGAAGGTAAATCAAGTAAGCAAAATCAACTTAGGTTCACAAGTCCTAATCAAAGACTAGATTTAGTGAAGTCTAAGCCAATCAGCTATTTTCAATCATCCTTTAACAAAAGAATTTGATAATTCTATAGTCTCAACTAATCAATCCAAGTCAAGAATATAAAAAACTAATTTAAAATCAAACCAAACATTTTATCAAACATTTGGAAGGCATAACATAAAAACATATAAGAGTAACAAGGAATATTAAATTTAACAACCAATTGCAAGCATCAATAATACAAATTAAAGAAAGAAACAATAACCATATAAAATATAAATTGCATTAATATGGAAATTGAATCTAACATCAAACATTCATAAATTAAATTGGCAACATAAATTAATCAACAAGGAAAATAAATAAACTAGAATGCTAGAACAAATAAAAGTAGAAGAGAAATTAAATTGAAATAAGATAGAATTCAAAATTTAAGAAGAACTAAAGCTAAAAATCCTAAAATCTAGAGAGAAGAGAGAGCATCTCTCTCTAGAGAACTACATCTAAAACCTAATGTGTGAATAATAAATTTTCGTCTTCCTGATTCTCCCACTCTGCAGCCTCTAATTTGTGTTTTCGGGCTTGAAACTGGGCCAAAACCAGCCCAAAAATCACCCCAGCGTTTTTTGATATTTTCGTAATAATTTATAAAATTATTTATTTCAATAAATAAAAAATTTATTTAAATAAAAAATCCTGATAAGTTCTTAATAATAAATAAAAAATAATAAAGACAAAAATATTAGTTAAAAATAGAGTAAATAAAATAAAAGAAAAATAGTGTATTTTATGGATTTCAATTGTTTACTAAGTCTTTTCTTTACTTTTCTTTTTGATACTAATTTTTTTAAAAAAAAGTTGTATAGATAATTTATATATATATTTTTTACTTTTTGATAAAAATAATTAAAAATAAGTAATTTTTGTTATTTAAAAAGAATAAATATGAGTGGACTACTTTTTAATTACTTAATTTAGTATTTTTATTATAAGATTTTTTTTATCTTTAAATTTTTGAAAAATTTAAGGAACTTAGGATACGAAATTTAAAATTAAAAAATAATTTAAAAAATTAATTGACTAAAAAATTGGCTTTAATTAAATTTTAAAGAAAAAAATTAGTACAATTTCTATTTTTCCTTCACTCCTTGTCTGCATTTTTTTTCTTTTTTTACACTATATTTAGTTTGATAGAAAATGAATAAAAAAAATAAATATAAAAAAATAAATAAAAAATAATATTTTTCTTTGTTTGATTATAAAAGAAAAAAAAAATTTTTTGTGTGTAAATTTCACTACAAAAATTTTTTTTCCATCACAAACAAAAAAATAAAAAAAAACTATATTTTTGTATTTTCTATACTATCTAATCAAACATAAATAAAAATATTTATATTTTATTTTATAATAAAAATATTAATATAATTTTATACTATTATAATTTTTTTATTTTTTTTTATTCAAACAATTTTTTATTTATTTTCTTATCATCTATTTTTTATTCACAAAAGTAATTCAACTTTTTCTTTCTTCTCCCTCTTCTTTCCAACATCCACACAAAGTGTTAGTGGTTCGTACTTCGTACACCAAGTCACTCACTAAGAAGGTACAATTACAACACATCACTTCAAACTTCGCCAAACACCACCACCACCACCAGTTTGGCCCGCATTGCTCCAAATTCTCTACATTTTCTCTCTCTCTCTCTCTCTCTCTCTCTCTCTCTCTCTCCACAAGGGGAGACGGACCGCCATGGACGCCGCATCGACGCTCGTCTCCTGCCGAATCGATTCCTTCCCTCGCCGTCGCTCACTCTCACACCACCACCATTCGCCATCATGGAGCAGTAAGCTCCGTCCGCTTCGCCTCCACTCCAACCGTGTTTTCGTCGTCTCCGCGGAGGCTAAACAGAATATAACCGCTCAATCAACCACCATCAACGATTCGTCGTCCAGGTCTCCTCCACTGAGCAGTGCAGTCAATGGTTCGTCATCTAGGTTTACTTCGACTGGCAGCACCGTCAACGGCGGATCAAAGGTGACACTTTTGATTTTCGTTTTTGTTTTTATTAATGTTTCCGTTTCTGTTTTCTTTTTTTTTTCTGAAGATTTTGTCAGAGAAATAGTGAGATAAAGAACTTTGGATTGAAATCAGGATTTTTAGGGGAAAAAAGTTGAAAATAGTGAAAATAATAACTAAAATTCTGTTTTCTGTTTTATCTCTTCCTTAACAAAATACTGAAAGTAGAAAAATACTAAAAATGAAATAATTTTTTCGTTTTTGTTATTTAGTTCACAAAACCATGAAATCATGAACCAAGAGAAGTAATGCAGGAAATAAAAACATGAAAGCATGATTCAGTTATCTTTCTTTTTGCATGTCTTTTATTTCGATTGTTTGTTGAGTTGATGGAACACGTGAGTTAACGACTTTGAGTGTGTGGGTTTTGTTGGATGGCAGAGAATTGGAGATGTTTCAAAGGAGATAAAGCGAATGAGAGCACAAATGGAAGAAGACGAACAGTTAGCGACTCTGATGAGAGGCCTTCGTGGACAGAACCTGAAGGACTCGTTGTTTGCTGCGGATGATGTTGAGCTACGTCTTGTTGAGGTGTTCAAAATTATCTGAATCTTATAGTATTTTATTTTATTATTATTTAAAATTTAGTGAACTTGTTTGTGATTACTAGTTGACAGCAGTTACGGATTTATGGTGCATTAACATTAATACATTAATACATTAGCATCAAACTGATATGTATTTGCTTTAAAAATTGTTTTATGATATATTTGGAGTTTATCTCTATGTTGGCTGTCATTCCTTTATGCTCATTTTCATTTTAGTGTTTAATTTTTCCGTTTTTCCTTTTTGGATAAAGTGTGTGCCTTTTGTTTTTTATAAACGAGTATCAGATTCGATTGTAATTGGAACTTTGTATTCTGTATTGGTGTAGGTGGATGAAAGTAGTGAGTTTTTGCCTTTAGTGTATGATCCCCCAAGTATTTCTGCATATTGGGGAAAACGTCCACGTGCTGTTGCTACGCGCATTGTGCAGTTACTTTCTGTTGCTGGAGGTTTCCTTTCGCGCATTGCTTCGGATGTGATTAAGAAGAAGGTTAAGGAGGTAATTCCTTAATATCCAGAAAGGCTTCATAGCTTACTCTTTATTCCAGAGTGTTTTATTCCACTCTCTCTTATTTTCTTTTATGTTTAGTTTTTTAAATAATAAAAACTAAGAAGTGTTCGCTTTTATGAAATGACTGAATGAGTTATTTTATAATTATTTTAACTTCATACAAAAGTAGTTTACTAGTTGGTACTGTAGAACCTAGGGCTTGAACATGTATCTCTGTGTGGGTATACGTGTCGCTTTCCATATATTCCTATCTACTTTTTACAATGCAACTTTTGAGTTTACATTGTGAATTTGTGATTATTCATTTTTGCTCTTTCCAATTTTCTATAACCAGAACGAAGTTGCTAGAGCAATTGAATTGCGTGAAATTGTTACATCTTTGGGTCCAGCGTACATAAAACTTGGGCAAGCGTTGAGCATTAGACCTGATATACTATCACCTGTAGCAATGACAGAACTGCAGAAACTTTGTGATAAAGTAAGCTTATTGCTCTCGCTCCCTTTGCTTTATTTCACCATTCTGCATAATCCATCTCTATGCGAGTCTGAGAAAAGTTCATAATTTGATATGCAGACAAGTGTGATTTATTGATTAATATATGTTTTTTCTCCATATACATAGTGTTCATTTTTCAATTTTGTTCAATATAAAAGCAAAATTTAATGTGGTCCATGTACATGCAATTGTTTATTAGTAATTCTTGTTGTGTGGTGCTGCTTTGAAGTTTTCAGCTTGGCATGAAGCTACTGTAAAGTGTTGGGACCAAATTAAAATTAGTGTTGGGTTCAAAATAAATAAATTTGGTCTTTCCCTGTAAGTGACACTCATTTTTTCTTAGTTGCTCCTTATATCTCACAATAAAGAAGTTTCACATTATCACAAATAGGAATCAAAATTATATTTCCTATTTATTTTAGAAAAATGAAACAGTTGCGCTGGTTGCATCTAATATTTATGTTCTATTTTCATAAGCAGTTTACTGGGCCGTTTTCTTTGTCTAAATTTGAATCATGATCCAACATACAAGAACTAATTTAGAAATTGTAAATAGTGAAAATTATTAGCAGTTACACAATGACATTATGATTTCTAATACTGAATTATTCCTTTTGCTAAGGTTTGTTTTCTTTTTTGATGGGGTTGTGGGGGAATTCTGTAAATGTCAAGGTTCCTTCATTTCCAGATGATATAGCTATGGCTCTAATTGAGGAGGAGCTTGGTCAACCATGGCAAAATATCTATTCTGAACTATCAACATCTCCCATTGCTGCTGGTAGCTCTCCAGACAACCAATTAGCTATAGTAATTTCATTGTAGAAAAAGTATAGTCTCTCTTTGCTAGTATTTTAAGTTCATTTATCAGGAGGTATTAATTCTTTTGTTAAATCTTTGCAGCTTCTCTTGGACAGGTATATAAGGGCCGCCTAAAGGAAAACGGGGACTTGGTGGCTGTTAAAGTACAAAGACCTTTTGTTCTTGAGACAGTCACAATTGATTTATTCATTATTAGGAAGCTAGGTTTGGCTCTTCGAAAGTTTCCACAGGTAAGTTTAATTATTGTGAGGAGAGACTTGAAGTTGTATTTGTCAATTGGAATTGAATTAATTTGAACATTTAAATAGTGATGTTGGCAATGCAAGCTAATTGCTTATTACAAATGTCCTCCATACCCAAAATAAACTTTTTTATAAGGACCAAAACCAAAACACGGGTATTTTATAGAGAACAAAAATTATATTTAAGCCTTTATTTTATTATTTTGTACATTATAGGTCTCAATAGACGTTGTTGGGTTGGTTGATGAGTGGGCTGCTCGATTCTTTGAAGAGCTAGACTATGTGAATGAAGGTGAAAATGGAAATCGTTTTGCTGAAATGATGAGGAAAGACCTACCACAGGTACGGATGATTACTTGAAGTTAATTTTCGCCCACTCTATATTTTCCCCTTGTGTTTTATATATTAAAGAAAAATGAATTGCATATAAAACATGGTTGGTATTTCCACAATCTAAGTTTGGTTATGATTCAAGTATGATATATTGGTAAATCAGATGGTTGAATGAGAGGTAACCAGTCTTTTTTAATACAACAATTATCCTAGCTCATGAGACAAGATTGTCTCACGGAATGTAACACACTGCAGACCAAATGAAGTTTTATAGGTCCCCAAGGACCAAGTAACACCCACTGAAACAACAAAAGCAAGGGGAATAAATATATTTAGAAGACAATGCATTAGATTAATATGACTTGAAGACTGAATAAAAGAAACCCTTCCTGCCATCTAAGTTTCTAGTAAGTTTCTTACACTAGGGAAGAAACTTAAAGTTGTCTCCCAGAATGAAACCAAAGAGTACAAGGAGGTTATTTAAAATCTTAACTTTCCGTTCTAGTAAAATATGAATGCATGTACTACAGAGTTTTGCTTTTATTTCCAAGTGAAATTGTGCAATTAACTAAAAATTAAAAATGATAAAATAGCTATAAGAAAAGCATCCATGTGTATGCTTGATGGGGAGAATATTTAATTATTTCCTATGTTTTCCTAGAGATGTTTGAACTGTTTATGGATATGAAATGTGGATATGGCTATACATGCATACATGGTGGAATGCTGTAGTGGGTAGATGATTCTTTTGGAGTTTTAGTCTGTTATTGTTTTCTCTGTGTATAGTCTGCCATCTGAATTGAAGTTGTATTTTATGTGGTGGCATAAAAGTTAACGATAGAAAGTAAGGCTGGGTTTTATCATATATCATAATAAATTCATAATGTGATTTTATTTGAGGATGTAATCCAAAACACTACCCTAATCACCAAAGCCCTAGATAGTGGATACATATATGCCTAACAAATGGGTGATCAAACTGAGAATGTAAGGTTAGATTTTTAGTTCATTAAGTCAAGATTTTTTGTAACTAAGATATTTTGGTACATTGTTTATATGTAGAATGTTTTCGTCAATATTTATTTATGTATAATGTTTCATAAATTTGAAGAAACACAATAAACGTGCCTATCTTCATAACAGGCTTGTCAAAAGTTTTACATATGTGGGAGTTCTATCCGAATACTTTTTACATGAATGGTCACTAGATCTCGGCTACTTCTTCTGATAGTTCTAGTTTCAGGTTGTGATACCAAGAACCTACAATAAATATACATCAAGGAGGGTTCTTACTACAGAGTGGATTGACGGAGAGAAGTTGTCACAAAGCACTGAAAGCGATGTTGGAGAGCTAGTTAATGTTGGAGTCATCTGTTATCTAAAGCAGGTAGTTTCACTTTTTTTTTTTATCTTTTTGGTTTAAAAAGAATTATAGAATGTTTTATTTTATTGCTTTCGATGTCAATTCCAATCATCTTGTTTTATCTTTGAACCCTTCACTGAAAATAAAATATTTAATGTAAAAATTATGCATTAATGAACATGTGATTGTATAATAAAATGATGATGAAAATGTATGTGGTATAGTATTAGAAGAATTCTTCTAGGAATCATTGATGTAAGTAATTACTACATATTTATATCTTCATTTTTATTTTATTTCAGCTGCTTGATACTGGATTTTTTCATGCTGATCCACACCCGGGAAATTTGATCCGCACTCCAGATGGAAAGCTCGCTATACTTGACTTTGGTAAGAATTTTTTTTTTGGGTATCTGAATATTGTATAGTTGTAGATTATTTTTCTCATAAGATACCAATATTATAGACATAGGTGTGGCTTTTACTTTATGAAATATATGTTGAAAATGTGAACTAATTTGGCTTTAAGAACCACCAGCGCAACAAGGCCTTGTTCCACACTAGGAGAGATTGACTACATGGATCAAACAATGCCATTATGTCTTGTCATGAATTATTTATAAACTAAACATATTTATGCTTAATTCTCTTTGATAAGCTCATTATGGAGTTAAATTTCTCATATTACTGTTGCAGAACCAATTCTCCTCAGACCTCCATGTTATAGGACACTATGTTATCATTTGATTTACGTAACTAATTCAAGATGGAATAGTGACAATAGTATTTTTCCGTATCATACATATTAATATTTTTTTTTTTTGGGAGAAAGGGGGATGGTCGATGTTCTTGTTAAGGGTATGTTTGGGTGGGGAGGTAAGTGGAGCCACTAATGTGTTAATGAAGCTTTCTTTTCTTAATCATAGCTTTTTTTGGTTTCTCACCTGAATATTATAGCTATGATGTAATTGGAATAATTTTTAAACGTGTATCTCTTTTTCCATGGTTCATTATATTGTCTTAATCCTTCACGCTACTCTTTATATATGCAAGTAGATGTTTCAATATGTGAATCATTGTGGTAAATGATCAAATTATTTTCTTGTACCTAGGGCTTGTTACAAAATTGACTGATGATCAAAAGTATGGAATGATTGAAGCAATTTCTCATCTCATCCATCGGGATTACCCAGCTATAGTTAAAGACTTTGTTAAACTCGGTTTCATTCCTGATGGCGTCAATTTGGAGCCAATCTTGCCAGTTTTAGCCAAGGTCTTCGATCAGGCCTTAGAAGGTGGAGGAGCAAAGAACATCAATTTTCAAGAGCTTGCATCAGATTTGGCTCAGATTACCTTTGATTATCCATTTAGGATACCCCCATACTTTGCCCTGATAATTAGGGCTATTGGGGTGCTAGAGGGGATTGCCTTAGTAGGAAATTCGGATTTTGCCATTGTTGATGAGGCCTACCCTTATATTGCTCAGGTATAATCTTCTGCTTAGTGACTGTTTTGAAATAAAGGGTGGATATCTTTTCCATTTGCATGTGTCCTAGTTCTAGAGCACGCACAAATTTCGAGTGGAGCACATTGAAGGAATGATTATGTTAATATTATGGAATTCATCGAATTTTATTTTGTTACAACCATCATGCATGGAAGTTATTTACTGAAACAAAATTGGAATTTGACAGTTTAGTTCATAGCTTTGAATGCTAAACCAATAGGATTTTCTGTTACTGGTGACCTAGCTTGTCCTATTGCTACACCAGATTCTTCTGATTAATCTATACTGATGTCCATCGTTTCATTGATAGAGGCTCCTTACGGATGAATCCCCTCGGCTAAGGAATGCTTTACGTTATACTATATATGGTAAATCTGGAGTTTTTGATGCTGAAAGATTTATTGATGTCATGCAAGCCTTTGAGAATTTTATTACTGCTGCCAAAAGTGGAGGTGGAGAGAGTCTGAATGGGGAAATGGCTGAACTTGGGGTGCTTACTAGTCAATCACAGTTTCTCTTGCCCGGTTTCCAGTCTGCAATTCCTCAATCGCAGCAGCCACTGCAAACAAGGGCTGCTTTGGCCTTTTTGCTGTCTGATAGGGGAAACTTTTTCCGAGAATTTCTTCTGGATGAGGTACTCTCTCTATAAAGCTTTTGTTATAACTTCTATCTTATAACTTCTTATAACTTCAAATGACTTTTTAAGATGCAAATTGATTTAATTATTCTTTGCATTTTAGAGCCAAGTACCAAATATCCCTTCCTATCTCGACCATGTTTGTTAAACAAGTACGCTAAATGGCGTGATATACAAATTACTTGAAATTAATAGTATTGGATGTATTAAGTTGTTGCATATCTTTGTATAACTGGCGGAAATCAAGGGAGCTAAATGGTAGAAATCATCCGACGATTTTGCGGATAGGTTTCATGTTATTTCTCTATGCTTAAAAGATATTTCTTCTAGGGAAGAAATAATTATTTCCAAACATATGATTCCTTAGGCCATTTGATAAATGAATTCAAAACAAATGAAACTAGATTATTAATAGGCTCGTTAACTTTTAGCAAAGGTCAGCTAACCCGTCGTATATCAATGTCTTACCAAGCCTCTTGTGGTCTTTCAGTATGTAACAAGTTTTAGATTAGTAATGACAAGGGTCCATCTGGTGCCCAGTTGCCTCATTATAATTTTCATCAGGGGAACGAACCTCTGTTGTTTAAATAGATACAGTTTCTATCCAAAATTTAATAAAAAAGAAAAATAAAATACCAATTACATGGATAGTTACTTGGAAAAAGGGGCATGTTAGAATATGTGTGAATAAATGAGTTATGATATTATATCCTTATAGGATCCGTTACGATACGGTAGTTAATTGTGTATATCCTGTGATTATTATGTATTGAATCCCCTTTCTCTCATCTCACATTAAACAGGACAAAATGTCAACACTTGAATGCATTGAATCAGTAAATATTTCAAAATATATAATTTGATTTTGCCAAGCTTATGCTTGCTTAGTTAAATCTAATTAGCATTTTAATTGATGATGACAAATTTATGTTTAATGAAACATTAGCAGGGCTCTTAATCCCTGGATGTAATCTCGTGTAGTCATAACTATCTATTATAATATATAAAAGGAGAGACCAAAGTAGTGCTTAAGAAGCTAATGATACCAAAGATTTTACATTTTCTATGAATTTGCCATGTCAACGCTAAACTTAGTTTGTTGCAACATAGAGAAAAGAATCTATCTATATAGTCACATTTAAAATATCATAGTAAAAAGCATTTATGCAACTAACCTATCATCAATTTTATAATTTCTCACATTAATTTCTTCAATTATATTATAGAAGATATTAGTTCATATCAAAGGTCTAAATTCTGATATTGCATGTTCTATTTGTTGAGTAAATTTTATATATATATGAAAATTATATGAAAGAAGAAATCAAAGTAGTACTAAAGTAAGCAAATGATACTTAAGCTTTATGTAACCAACCTATCATCAATTTCATAATTTCTCACATTAAATTCTTCAGATAAGAGGAAACCAACAAATGTTTAAATAGTTGACCTGAAACTCTGCAAATAGCTGAACTTGAAAATGAGATAAAAATAATTAGTTATGACTTTATTTTTTATTATGCTTGAAATGTTTTATTGATGTTCCTCTCCTCCTGCTCAATTTGATTTGTCATTGTTAGACCCTTTTCTGTAACTTTATTCTGGTTCATTGGCTGCAATGCATCCAGATGATTGATTTTTGCTTGGCAGTGGCTAGTGTTGAATAACATCCCTTATACATAATAAATACTTGATAGGAGTCAAGTAGCCAACTTGGATCATCAATTCCTCTTACCCTGAAATAAAAGAGGCTTCTTGTTGTCCAAAAGGCTTATATAGTGTTTTCATCTCATTTACATTTATTTTTCATATCATACTGTTTTTTAGGTGATTCATTGCATATTGTTTGTCAGTGCCATGATGAACTATTTGCTATATTTTGTGAAATTTGTCATATTTATGGGTAGTTTGAATCAGTGCTACTTTCTGACTTCTGTGCATTTGGTGATCCACGTTATTGCCTGTGAATGCAGATTGTCAAAGGCATTGATGCACTTACAAGAGAACAACTCGTAAGAATAATATCCCCACTTGGATTTCAGAATGCGGCCCCGGTTTTCAGTATGGTACCTACCATTGGACCCTTTAAGACGACAGCACTTATACCCACCATAACCGAAGAGGATGAAGTCATACTGAATAATGTCCAGAAAGTGGTGGAGTTCTTGACTGCTGGAAGCTCACTATCAAGGACGTCTGGTCAGGTAATGAATAATGAATTTCACTATCGAGAACTTTGTTGTGAGCCTTTCTCTTTTTCTCTCTTAATAGACAAGTATATTGTTTTTCAAAAATGTTATCAACACTATAAATCTGCCACCAAATAAGTCATTACGTATTTGTGTATATTTAGGGTCCATTCACATTTTTCTAACAGTGATTTTGACCAAAATAATCAAACTTCTCACCGGAAAAATCAACTTTTATGTAGCTGAATATTCAAACTTCTTTCGTAATAGCATAATCAAACTTTTTATGAACACTAATCAGCAACCATTATACTTTTATACTTTTTATTCATATGTTGATTATGAATATAAATCTACTTAATTATATTATTTATTAAATTTGATTATAAATATGAATATGTAGTCATTTCGTATTCTTATGTATTCCTATACGGGTGGGTGGATGGCTAATTGATGGTTGATTTTGTTTATAGATAGCATTGATTTTTCCCTCAACTAAAAATGGTCCAAAGCATGTTTAGAGCTTGGATTACCAATTGAATGCGCCCATATTCCATTATGATGAATCACAATCTAAATCAATTATGTAGTTTTTTAGATGATTGGTTTTACCCCTAACCAAGACTTCATAATTGATTATGGGTCCAAAATCAATTATATGACACACAATTTTTCACTTTTCCAATTTTAGTTATTGATTATGGGTGTCAATATATTTAAAAAAGAAAATTATCAAATAGATTTAGTTACCAATTCGGTACTTGAAAGTTTCGGACACTGACAAAAAGGTTCCTGAAAGATGTTATTGATAAAATAGCCCCTGAATGATTTGAAAATGCGACAAAAATAACTAATAAATATTATATTTTTTATAAGTGATTAAAAAAAACTTCCGTATTTGGCAAACGATTTATCCATTTGATCCGAATTTTTGCGGCAACATTTGAATAAATATGTAGAAGATGCACAAAATTCGGAGCGAAAAAGTTTGATCTTTAGATTTTTGTTTTTATTTTTCAAAAGAAAAGGTCATTCACAATAAACTGTTTTTAAAAAAATTCACTTAACACATAAAATTACCAAATTTTAAGGATGAAAAGATTTTATTTTTCTAATAAGATCTGCAAAACATTACATCAAAATCTGATTCTAAAGTCGTTTTTTAGAATATATATTGAATTTCTAGGTTTTTGTCGTGTTCTTTCGGGAACTTATCATTAGTATCTTTTGGGGTTATTTTTGTCAGTGTAGTAAACTTTCGGATACCATTTTGATAGTTTACTCTTGTTAAATATAAATCACTTTACTTCAAAATCAATTCTCAAAAAGTTAAATGAAACAATTTTTTTTTTCTCTTTTGGTGTCTAACACAATCTGACAATCAATTTAATTATTCATTGTGTTTTTTGTTTTGGGGGAATGGCAACAGGTACTCAATGTCCCTCAGATTATCCAAGACCTGCTCCCTGTGTTGCCCGGCATCTCGGCTAAAGTGCTTCCTGAAATTGTTAGCAGATTATCTTCTCGGGTATTAGCACGAGTGATACGTGATTCCTTTTTGTAAGAGAACTCTATCAACCTCACCTTAAGGCCCCACAATTGTGTATATTATGACAGAATGTACAAACAACTATACGTGTCTATAAGTAACCCAATATTTCATATATCTCTTGCTCTTGGTTGCTGAAAGCTATTTGTAAGACACTCACCAAATCTTCTATACTGAATCATTTTTAATATATAGATAGGGGAAGCATCCCACGTAGTTCTCATGATAGAAATCATAGAATGATATGCTGCAAGATTTATTACTCAGTGTATCGAAGTACCCACAACTAGAATCAAAATTTGAAAAGGTACTATCCATCTGTAATTATTCGTTTGTATCTTCTATTCTGTATCATATTGTACTCCTTCATTAGTGAAAACTGGAAAGTGTATTTCATTTCTAGCTGCATAGGTGTCGATGATAAATTAGCTTTTCAATCACTTTTAGACTTGTAAATCTAATATCGTATTGCAGTTGAATTTATTTAAATGGATTAATAATTTTGGAGCTGCTAAATAATATCCAAATTCAAAAATGCTAAGTATATATCAAAATTAGTTGTCATGTATTTGTGTATAAGTATATGTGTAATTAAATTTATTTTAAATATATATTTTATATTTTATTGTATATTTTATATTAGTGATTGATTTTGGGTATACTAATGCATGATTGATCCCAATTATGGTAAAATTCCTAGTGAACTTATATCTAAAGCTGGGATGGAATCATCTAATATTAAATTGTTTAGATTATTGAGTTAATTTTTAAAGGAGTAATCAAATCGAGTTCATTTGATTGTAGATTTAACCTTTCACGATTTTTCTCATCTTCATCTCCTTCACAATTATTTTTTTATTTTCAACCTGGTGCTTCATCATTCTTCTTGCTGTGATAATTTTGTCTCTTCACTTGATGAGAACGCGTTTGCTTCTTCACCTTTGTTAGAAGCATGCAGTTCTGATCACGAGTTCTGTGTCTAGAATTGCTTTCATTCTTCAAAGATTCATAGCAAATTTAGTTACTTCATCTTTCTTTTCCACGATTCCAGATCCGTTTTTCCTTTTTTCATCTAATTAACTTGGTTTAATACTCGTCACTCAGCAACTTGCTGAAGACAATTATCATTCATGGAGCTATGTAATGCGAAAGGCTCTCAATGCCAAGTGAAAACTTGGATTCATCACCGGTTCGATTTCGAACCAGATTCAGACATTGAGCCAGAGAAATTTGAGAATTACCAATGTGTCAACGATGTGGTAAGTACGTGGATTCTTAATTCGGTTTCCAAAGAGATTGCAACATCTCTAGGTTACACGGATTCTGCTCAAGAACTACGAAATGACCTCAAAGCATGATTTCAACATGGTAATGACTTCCTCAAAGAACGAATTCAACATGGTAATGACCTGCGTGTGTTCGAGTTGAAGTGCGAATTAATGAATCTTCACCAAGGAGTTTTATGAATTTCTCGGTATTTTACCAAGATTAAAGTTCTTTGGGAAGAACTGAACTCATATCGATCTGTACAGTGTAACTGTGAAGATGCTCGTGCATTGCAAGAGTTCCTCCAAGCTGAGTATGTGCACTATTTCTTGATAGGTTTTAGATGAATTCTACTCACAAATTCGTGGCCAGATTCTTCTCATGGATCCTCTACGCAGTTAACATCTCAAGAAGAAAAGCATCGAGCTATTGGAGCTTCCTCCTCTCAAAACCAGGTAGCTTTCTTTGCCAAAAACCCACAATCTCTTCAGACTTAAGGCAGAGGCAGAGGTTTAATGCGAAAAGATAACTATGGCAAAGGAAGAGGAGTGAAACCTTTTGTACATCATGTTTCAACACCTCAGAGTCAAGATCAAGATATCAATTCAGCCACACAACTTTCTCCTACATAGAACCAACAACTCCTTAGTTTGTTGAATAATCCGAATATTCAAGAGATTTCATTAAATGCCTTTATAGAGATCAGCACCCCATCAGGTATTGTTCTCAACACCTCAATATCAAGGTCAAATTTATCCAAAGATGCTTGGATAGACAGTTGAGCAGCCATTCACATTGCATGTGATTTGTCGCTTTCTCTCTAAATTGTTCTATATGTACCAGCTTTTTGTGTAAATTTACTATCAGTTTTAGCATTTTTATCCAACACTCCACTCAATGTGACTATTGGTTCAAGATACTTTACTGTTCACGACAACTCCACATGGAAGAGGATTGGGAAGGGTGATTTGTGTAAGATCCGTATTTTTTAAAATTAAATATTAAGTTATTTATAATTTATTATATTTGTTGATGATTTATTTAAAGAGAATTATTTTTTCTAAAAGTAATTAAATTAAAATTTTATAATACTTTGAGTTTAAAATTCAGTAGAATTTATAAAATTTCTTAAAATAATTAAATATTTTCATATTAGGGATCTAAAATTTTAATAATTAAAAATAATGAGAATTTTATACGATTTAAATTGAATAATTTAAAGTTTTGATTAATTTTATGAAGTAAAAGAAAATTTATTTATTTATCTTTAATTTTAAATTAGAATACGTAATTAAAAAAATAATTTGTAAGTTGAAAAATAAATAATATTCTTAAAGTTAATTATATTAGATTAAATTTGATTTTTAATTAATACTCTACCTAAATCTTAAGAGGAATTCTCCACATACAAGCGTTTTCCATACAAGTCATACAAGTAATTTATTTCTTTTTCTTTTTCTTTTTCCATACCTCCTCTTTTTTTCTCCTTCTTCTCTTCTTCTTCTTCTTCGTTTTTGAAGTGTTTCATCTTCATCGTCGTGTTTCTTTTCGTTCTTCTTTTGATTTTGCAACATTATGTATTTTTTCTTCTTTGTTTGATTTTTCCTCCAAAAAAGAATTATGAGAATATGAATAAGAAAATGAAGAAGAAGAAGAAGCAGCAGAAGATGAGGAGGAGAAAGAGGAAGAATTCTGAATTATACATAAGGTGTACTTCAACGAATTTTGGATGTATTTTTTAAATCCTTTGGGTGTTTTTTTGTAATCCTTTGGGTGTATTTCTGTAATCCTTTGGGTATATTTCTATAATCATCTGGGTGAATTTATGTAACTGTTTGGGTGTATTTCTGTAATTGTTTGGGTGTATTTCTGTAATCAGTTAGGTGTATTTCTGTAATTGTTTGGGTGTATTTCTGAAGTTCCATTATCTTCAAAACAATTTCAAAGCTTGATTTCAGAAACCATGAAAATAAAAAAAACGAAGCAAGAATACCAATGATAAATGTAGATAAAATAACGAATGAAAAGGCAAAGAGAGAATGCACGAAGGAGATCGAACAAATTTGACAAGAAACTCGTTTTCATGGAGGAAGAAGAAGAAGAGTAGGAGAAGAAGAAGAAGGAAGAGGAGGAGGAGAAGGAGCAACGTAAAGCATGCCATGGAAATCGTATATGGGCCAGCGTGCTTTTTGTTAAGTTTCTCCCAACTTGTATGACTTGTAAACCAAATGACTTGTATGTGTAACACTCCTCAAATCTTAATTCCCAAATTAAAACCCTAAATCCCCAAAACACAACCCTAACCCCACCGCCATCCCCTTTCCGGATGCACACGCACACAACTCACAAACACACACAACACAACACACGGCAACACACCCACACCAGAGGAAATTCCGAGAGAGAGCGAGAGAACCAGAGAAGAAGCAGCGCCAGTGAGGAACCTGCGCCGCCACCGCACCGTGCCACGCCCTGGAGCTTGCTGTCAAACCACGCGTCGTTGCCATCCTTGCGTTGCCGTCGTGTTGGACCCAGAGGGAGAAGAGGAGCCGTTGCTAACGATGCCGAAAACACGAGTTAGAGAACAGAAGGGAGCCGTTACTGCTGCCGTTGAGCCAAGTTTTGACGCCATCCATGGAGTTGCGAGGATGCGTCACCGTCGCTGAGGAGAGAAGGTCACGTGGAGGAGGGAGAGCCGCTGGAGCTTCGTCACTGCTGCCGTTATTTCGCCATGGCCATATAGAACATGCGCAAGGAGAGGGAGGAGTTGTCAGAGGTCGCCGTCGCCGCTGTCTGGGTTGCAGTGGTCAAAGTTGTCGCTGATAGAGTTCATTAGAGCTACCCCCGCTTTGTTGTTGGTTTCTTTTTATTACAGTAATTGTATTTTGTTTCAGAACCCTTAAAAATTAGTATTCTATTATGTTTGGTTAGAGATTCTTAGATTTTGGTAACATATGATAGGATCGCATTTTGGTCAGTGCATGTTTTGATTAAAGTTGTCGCTATTACTGCAAAAGTAGGACAGAGCTGTGGTTGCGGCTATCACTGCTGCGGGCGGAGAAAAAATTGGGTTTCAACTATTCGAGGTAGGGCGCTAATCCCTCGATTCATTCCCCTGCATTCTTTGTGAATTGCGTTTTGTGGGATGTGGGGAAGGCGGTAGGGCGCTAATCCCTTAATTCATTCTCCCATATTCTTTGTGATTTGTGTTTTGTAGGATGTGAAGAAAGTGGTAGGACACTAATCCCTCGACCGGTATGGCATGACCTCACTAGGGGAAGGTGATAGGGCATTAATTCCCCGATTTATTTCCTCTAGTATTTGCCTCCAGAAGAAGGTGGTAGGGCACTAATCCCCCGATCTTATGCCTCCTAGAGATGGGCAGTCGAGAGATGGAATCCGAGTTAGCTACCGGATGTGTTAGATTTTAGCAGTATAACAGATACGTAAGCTCATGGGCAGTAGGACAGACATGCATCATGTTATATATTTTTTACTTTTTTGGGTGTGTTTAAGTGTTTTGGTTTTCCTATCTAATGAATTCTGTTTAATTGGTAACTGCGATACTTGCTTTAACTATTCTTTAAATGTGTTTGCCTTGTATTTGTTTGTGCTTGTGATTGATTTCTATTGTGAAGTATTGGTGGTGGATTGATAATAGCGGTGAAATGTATAGAATAGTATTTTGTGTGAAATTTTATAGGAAAAATATAAGTTTTTGATTTGGATAATGAACTAACGTTCACTGCGATCGAAAATAGTTTTATTTAAAATATTTTCTTATAACAATTCTTAAAAATCCTCTACTGAAAACCAGCGAGGATGATGTTCTCACCCCCTACAGACTTCTCTTTTCAGCACGGACGAGGAAGCTGAGAAAATTTTTGCTAAGTCTTTAGTTGTACTATTTTTTTTAATTGTGTATAAGTCATAATTTTTCCCTCGCCCTTGTTATTATAACTGTGTAAGAGGGATAGGAGTTGTATGATTGGTACGTATATAATATGTATAAGTTACGTGTATAAGAAATTTTATATATATGTATATTACATTTGTTTTCAAATAAAAAGAACTTTTGATTTCTCAAAGATATAGCGATACGATTTTGCATTAAAGGCTTAAATCTTATTATTAAATATATAGAGGTTGTCGTAATATTCTCGCTATTAAAATGGCGCAGCCGAAAGCATGACAATCTGACAGTGAGTGTGTTACAATTTGCATCAAGGACTATACATCCTAAAAGCATCATCCCCAACATATTACTCAAAGTCGGTGAAATCACCAAATCTTTCAAGTTCTAATTCTGATATTTTATCAATAAATTTGTGCAGTTCACAACTATAGAACACTCTCTTAGATCATGTTTCATCTAAAATTCTACATCATTTAGATAACACTCTCCATTTATAAAATAAAGCTGATTGCAGTGGTTGTGAGATATGCCCACTTACAAAGTTTCGGAAACTTCCTTTTGATTCCTACAATAATTTGTCTTCAAATTTCTTTGACCTTGTTCATTATGATGTATGAGGACCTTACCAAATTCCAACTTATAATGGAAAAAGATTTTTCTTGACCGTTGTTGATGATGCCACAAGATTTTATTAGATTTATCTACTAACTAATAAATTAGAGGCTACAACTTGTTTAAAGAATTTCTATTCCTTAATACAAACTTAGTTTAGCATCAAGATTAATTGTTTCAGGTTGGACAATGCAAAAGAACTTGCACTCGTAGATTTCTTGCAACAAAAGGGAATTCTCCACTAATTCTCATGTCCATACAGACTACAACAAAATGCCGTGATAGAAATGAAAACACTAACACCTTTTTAATAGGGCTCGAGCTCTCTACTTTCAAGCTAAACTGCCCATCTCTTTTTGGGGAGAGTGCATCACCACTGCTGCCTTCCTTATCAATAGAACTCCAAGTCCTTTACTAAACCTGAAGTCTCTATTCGAACTACTATTTAACAAAGCTTCCAACTATCATAGTTTGAGAAACTTTGGCTGTTTAGCCTTTTGAGTGACTAATTCAAGTTCTAGAACCAAGTTTTGCTCTCGAGCAGTCCCATCAATCTTCCTTGGATATTGCCTTGGATACAAGGGGTTACAAACTATACAGCCTCAATACCAAACAATTTATTGTCTATAAAAATATTATTTTCCATGAACATGTCATGCCCTTTAGTAACTTCCCACACCTCCAGCCCCACATTGATCTGATTGCAGATTTTGTTCTACCTGCTCCAGCACAAAACCATACACCCTCTAGCATAAGACCCTACGCCTAAAGATTCCTTTACAATTCCAGTGCCTACCCAAACTTCTATAGCACCAGATACTACTTCCAACATTCCTTAAATCCCACCATTGGCCCAAAATCCTCTAGAAACTATTATCCTCTAGCATACTTCACTGACTATTCATGTCTTACCAACACACATTACCCTCTTTCCAATTTCATCACTAACCATAGGCTTAGTTCAAATTATCACCACTTTCTTACCTAAGCTAATGCCATATTCGAACCACAATTTTATCATCAAGCATTGCATTTCCCTAAATGGAGACAAGCCATGCAAGATGAATTAGATGCACTTGAGGCCAACAATACATGGAAAATGCTATGTCTATCCAAAGGTAAATGTGCAATTGGTTGTAGATGGGTTTATAAGGCTAAAATTAAAGCCGATAGGTCTCTTGAGAGATACAAGGCATGGTTGGTTACAAAAGGATACACCCAACAAGTAGGGTTAGATTTTAGAGATACTTTCAATCCCGTGGCAAAAATAACAACATTAAGAGTCCTACTTACCGTTTCTATTGTAAAGAATTGGATCCTACTTCAGTTGGACATTAACAATGCCTTCCTCAATGGCGATTGATTGAGGAACTATATATGGATTTGCCTCTCAGCCATCCACAGTGAAATCAAGGTTTGGTTTGCAAGCTAAGCAGATTCCTTTATGGTTTAAGACAGGCTTCGAAGCAATGGTTTACAAAATTTTGTACAACCTTGACTGATCATAACTTCAAGCAATGTAAATAAGACTACTCTCTTTCTTCTATTGGAAGTCATGATTCAACTACATTATTGATCGTATATGTTGATGATATCACCATAGCTGGGCCAACACAAGCATCGGTGAATGCAGTGAAGGATAGTCTTCAAGCTATCTTCAACTTAAGGATCTTGGATGACCTTAAATTTTTCTTGGGCTTGGAGTTGGCAAGATTGAAGCAAGGTATCTCTTTATCTCAAAGAAAATTTGAGGAGGAGTCTTATGGTGGGAAAACACAAACACAAGAGTCTGAATCGCCTAACCGTGTACAAGCTACTGTTCCTACACCAAGGGAGACAACGGAAAGAGAAGAGCTATAGTAGCTACACATATTGGAAGTTACTTTGGAGAAAGGACTACTCCAGGATCTCAACCAACTTTGAAAAGTGTTTTGGCTAGTAAAGAAATTGTGCACAAGGATAAGTTGGGACTTGCCAAATGAATCGTTGATGCACGCATTCCTTTCAATGCAATTCAAACACCTTACTTTCAACCTGCATTGGATGGTATTGCTGCAAATGGATATGGTTTCAAGAGACTGTCATATGATGAAATGAGAGTTCATTTGCTAGTCAATCTTAAGAGAGAGTGTCAGTTGCTTGTTAAAAAGTATAGGAGCTCATGAAAAAGTACCAGTTGTTCGCTGATGACAGATGGGTGGACTGATCAAATGCAATGAACTTTAATTAACTTTCTAGTTTATTGTCCTGCTAGTATGTCATTTGTTAAGTCTGTTGATGCGATAAAAACTACCGATGCCTTGTTTAATTTGTTTACTGATGTTATTGAGTAGGTTGGGCCTAGTAACATTGTGCATCTGGTCACTGATAATGCTGCTAATTATGTATTTGCTGGAAAATTCATTCATGAAAAATATCCAAACAATTTTTTGTCTCCTTGTGCTGTCTATTGTATCAATCTTATTTTGAAATATATTGCAAGTATTCCTCACATAGCTGACCTTGCTTCCCGTACTTCAAAAGTGAATGTGTTTGTTTACAACCATATGATTTTCTTGTCTTGGCTTAGAAAAACAAAAAGTTAATTGGAAAGAAATTGTTCGACCAGGAGTCACATGTTTTGCCACGGTTTTCATTACTTTGAAAAGTATATGTGATCAGAAGAAAGATTTGCAAGCATTGCTGGTTGATAAACCCCATTTTTAGAGTTTATCTTGTATAGATTTTGAGGGTTTTATCAATGATCCTACGCACTTATTTGTATGAAAATGCATGATTTTTTGTTCCTTTCCCAATTTTGCCTCATGGATGAAAACATGCTTCCTTTGCACCAAATTAGATATATTTTTAATCCTCCTTTAGTATCATTCGATGCTGTGATCCGTGTGTTAAGTGGTTTCAGAGTTTATAGGGCAAGGATGACTTGGATGGGAGAATGGGAGCACGCATAAATGAAAGGAGCATGGAAAAATTAAGCTGTGGGAATTTCAGCAGCGGTGCGCGTGCGCACATGGCACGTCCACACAGATTTGAGCCGCCAGGAGCCAAAGCCAAGAGCCAAGCTACGAGCTGGCGTGTTTAGCAGCTGGACTATGATCCTCATGGACGCGCCCATGCGCGTTACACCTGCGCGCGGATTGCGATTACCCCAGGGGCGCGTGGACGTACTGTGCGCGTACGCGCTGATGGTCGCACATGATTTTTTTAAGAAAGCACGTGACCAAAGCGTGGAGGCAGTTAGAGACCCTGTTTTGGGGTAGAGCTTTGGCGGGAAAAAAAAGCTTAAGAAGGCCAAAGATTGAAGGGTTAGGGGGATTCACTCATTTTTACTTTTTCTTAGATACTTTCCTAGAGTTGGTTACATTTTGGGTAGAGAGAGAACCTCCAACCTCTCTCTAGGATTTTATTCTCCATTACAATTCTCCTTTGATTCTCTTGGTGAGATCCATTGTAATTCACTTTTACTTTGATGCAATTAGTAGATCTACTCTTCTCCTATTCTCAATTTGTGTTCTTTTGATCCTCTCCCTTTGGATCTAGCTTTGACTTTGTTACTTGGATTTGGACTAGTGAATTGAGGTATTTTCATATCCATTTACTTGCAATTGTTCAATTGTTAGTGATTGTGTGATTTAGATCTCTTGATTTTAACTCTTCATCTCAATTACATAATGTCTCTTACGAATGCTCACCACATATTTGATAAAATGATAACACTAGCCATGGAATAAAATTCTTTCACTTGGCTTAAGGATTGAACTATTGGAGATACTTGAATAGTGGATGTCAATTGTTGATTGAAAATTAAGAATTGCTAATTGACTTGGAGTGTACTAAAGCTAGCATCACCTAGGGTGAAGCTAGAACTTGTGACCAAGCTAGTTACTTTCACTTGAATCTCCTCTATAATTAGGGGTCAACTAAGTGAAGCAAGACTCAATGGTCATCATAATTGAAGGAAGCTATGGTGATGGAACTTCCAATGCTCATCATTGGCCAAGTTCTTTAATATTGTTTGTTTGTTGTTTAAACTTTGTTAGCTTGCACTCTCATACCAACTCTCAAAAATCACAAAAGACTTTGACTTCCTAAATCCTAAGCAATAATGAGAACTCTAATGCAAGTCCAAGGGAGGACGACTCGGGATTAATACTCTCGATTGTAGATTGTAGAATTGTTTGATGCGAGATTTGAGTGTCGATTAGACTATACTCACGATTGTATTCACTACTAAATTCTATATCGACATACAAAATTTTATTTATCAATGGTGGACAAATATTTCACTTCTCATAAATTAATCAAAAGTGCTAATGGAAATATTGTGAATTCAATTGTCTTGGATAGTAAATTTTAGCAAGATTGTGTTACCACTGTGAAAGTTGTTGGTCCTCTTATTAAGTTGTTGAGGATTGTTGATGCTGACGAGAAACCCTCTTTGGGATACGTGTATGAAGGCATGCAAAGAGCAAAAAATGCTATCAATACAATGTTTAGAAATTGAAAAGCTGCTTATACACCATACAGAAGTATCTTGAAAATGCGGTGGATAAGCATTTGAAGCGCGATCTCCATGCGGCAACGTACTTTTTAAATCTAGCCTTTTTCTATAGTGAGTGTTTGTTGAGAAGGCAAATATCTTGATATCTTTACTTGATTTGATTGATGTTAAAACACTTTATGATGACTTAGCTACCGCAATACAAGAGATACAACTGTATCGAGATTGTAAAGAAATTTTTGGGAGGGAAAGTGCTAAGAAAGCGGCATCAAGACTCAAACCTGTTAAGTTAATTTATATCCAAGTTCAATTTAGTTTGAAAGTTTAATATGTTGAGTGATAAACATAAACACGTATTTGATTTTTATATCTATGTAGGTGATTGATGGAAGCTATATGGTGGGAGTTCTTCTAATTTGCAAAAAATAGCAGTCCGTCTTCTTCATCAAACCTCTTCTTCATCTGGATGTGAGAGGAACTGGAGCCTTTTTGAACAAATTCATTCAAAGAGGAAGAACCGGTTAGAACATTAAAGACTAAGTGACATTATTTATGTGACCTATAACCTACGCCTTCAATCTAGGTTGCATCGAAAGAAGAGAAATTATTATCCAATTGACATTCAAAGCATTAACACGGTAGATTTTTGGGTAATGACAGACGAGGATGATCCTGAATTTACTAATGGAGATGTTGAAGGCATTGAAAGTTTAATATACACCGATAATGCTATGCTTTCGTATCCTAATGGTGAATGACATAGCAAATTTTGTTTCATTCCATAAAGATATATGTTATTAATATTGATTTTTTATTGAGTTTTTTTCTTATTTTATTAGATGGAGGAGACATGGAAGTTGAAGTGGATATGCCTAATGTGGTAATTGAATTCTCAAATACTTCTTTTAGTGGTACTTCTGAAAATGGTGGCTTTGGATTACCTGTTTATGATGGAGACATCGAAACACTTAATGATGATTATGATGAGTAGTGTCTTTGTTTAGTTGAAATATTGTTTCTTCAATGTTGTTTCTTTTGGTTGTAAAACATATTGTATTTGTCATTTATATGTATTTTAATTTTCTTTAGTTATAAACTTTGATATTTGAAATTGTTTATGAGCTTCTAATGATAAATTATTTATATCTCATTTTGTGAAATTGTTAAATTTTAAATTTTATTAATTTAGAAATGACTGAATTTAAATATTTAAAATTATATATTAAATTTTTTATAATTTTATTCTATATTTAATTAAATCGGTTCAACTACGATTTAACTCTGATTGAATTATTAAATCATTGAACTAATCACTCGACTGATTCGATAACCAATCTGGTAATAGGAATGAAATTATTTGTTACGTTGTTACTGCTATGTATTTACTCATTGTCTTATTAGTTATTACTAAGAATTAGATATTTATTAAAAAGGTTAATAATATATAATTTTATTTTTCCTACCTTTTTCGATGGTAGCTCTCGGAGTCCAAGAGCCTCGTCTCTGTTCACGTTTGTAAAGACTCCTCCATTGGCAAGTTCCTCGGTTATGGCTATGTTAATTTTAATGCAGCAAATAAAGATAAGGAGTAGAAGCAACAAAGGTGATGGTTCTAAATATTCTGTGGTTCCAAATATCATTTTTCCTACCTTTTTCGGTGGCACTTTTTCAAGAGCAGTTGCAATTTTGGTGGTGGTGGAGGCCGC
>NC_029777.3:91212686-91260050 GCF_000817695.3 Arachis duranensis
TCTCTGGTGACCCAACTAGTGACAACAGCGGTGAATTCTCTCACTATTACTAGTCCTTCTCTTCTTTTTGTTTCTTCTTCTTTTTCTCCTCTCTCACTGAGTTCATTACACTTCTCTTGTCTCTTTCTATTTTATTTTTTCTATCTTATTTTCATAAAAAAATATGAATCACTGTGATATTATTGTTGAGTTTGAAGGATTAGAGCGGTGGATTCTCTCACTATTACTAGTCCTTCTCTTCTTTTTGTTTTTTCTTCTTTTTCTCCTCTTTCACTAAGTTTACTACACCTCTCTTGTCTCTTTCTATTTTATTTTTTTCTATCTTATTTTCATAAAAAAAATATGAATCACTATGATATTATTGTTGAGTTTGAAAGATTAGATTGCAATGAATAATATTGTTGGTATTGTTCTTGATTTTGAATATATTGTTGACGATGAATTTTTAAATTTGAATATTATGTTGTGTTGTGTTGTTATTGATGGATTGAAATAGATAGATGTGGAAAGAAGAATAGTTGATAGTTGGTGGGAATAAGGATGGTGGTGGTGGTGAATGTGGAGTTAGAGTAAGAAAAAAATATAAGGGTATTTTTGTTTATAAAAAGTCAAAAGGATGATTTTAATATCAAATGAAATGTTGAGGATGATTTTAAAATAAAAATAAGGTCAGAAATAAATTTGATTTTGACTATAAACTTTAGGAATCAAAACAGTACTTATCCCTTTTTGGTGACTTAAATAAACTAAACAAAAGAAAAAAAAAAAGAAAAACAAATGAACTACTTAAATAGAGGGACAGTCCCGTTTAAAATTATTCTTAAACTCCTCCCAAGAAAAAGGAAGCTCTACATGATGAAGTTGTAACCTCATTGCCATTTTTGCCATGGTGTCAGCCACCATGTTTGCATCTCTCATAATCAAACGAAAGTCAACACGCTAATTTCAATGCATGATATCCTTATTTTGAGCAACAACAGATCAATAAACCCAAAACCATTTTAGTGATTAGTAACAAGATTAAACACTTCCACATAATCCGTCTCACAAATAACATCTCATTAACCCACATCCCAGGGTAAGAGGTATCTTCTCCAAATAGCAAATAATTCCCCTTGAAGAATATTATTACTCCCAATCATTTCCAAACACCTCTTTGCTAACTCCCATTACAATATCTAATAATACAAACAAAACCAACACTATCACCCGAATTAGGATAACTAACATCACAATTAATCTTGAAAATATCATTGGATGTGGGATTCCAAAAACCATTTAGAATAGAGAGAAGGGACATACGTTGTAATTCAAAAATATTCCTAAACTCCATTTCTGAAGCTAATACCAGACAAATAACTTTTTCGAGAGGCCAAGTCTCATGAGGATTAAAGATGTCATTATTCCTTACTCGCCATATCCACCAAAATCCTGAAAAGAACTTAAACGGATGTTCTTTGCTATGATACAAGAACCAGTTCTTCAAATCTAAAGGATGACAAGAAATATCCAACCTATGTCATATAAGCTGAGTTTTTGGACAATTTCAAATACAATGTAAAATCGATTCCTGCCTAAAAGGACATCTTAGACACCTATCCGATGATGATATCCCTCTTCTGAAGCGAAAACTTGCAGTAGGAAGAGCCTCCTTAAGATACAGCCAAGCAAAAAATTTGTGTTTTTCCGGAACAAGTTGGCGCCAAAGCCAATTCTCCCGCTCCTCCTAACCAAACATGTGCTTACACAACCACAAGTAACCATTGCGTGAGTTATAGACTTTGGCAGCAGACTCAGACCAATACCAACCCACTTTCGGACCTGCTTGCACATCTGGATTGTAAGATAGAATATTACCTTTCAGATTTTGAGACAAAGAAAAATAAAGAGTATCCAAATTCCACCTACCAACCAACCAGATATCCTGTATCCGGATGTTCGAATAAGAAATGTGAATATAATCCATTTCATTAGATAACTGCCCTTTTCTCTTCCAGTTAGAAAACTAAAAATTCTGGTTTAAATCCCCGTACACCAAACAAACTATTTCTTCAACACTTCTGAAGCCTTGCAAAGACTCCTCCAAATGAGAGAGCTCTTGTTCTTAGGACAACCAAAAAAATAATTATTAAATAATGATTATTTGATTAAAATATTAGAGAATTATTGTTTTGAAATTATTTTATTTATATTAAATTTTAAATCTTAAATTTTAATGTTTTAATCTTAAATTATAAATTATAACTTTAGATCTTAAATCTTAAAAAAGGGCTTTAGATTAATTTGGATTAATTTAATAGTTAGTTCACTAGTTCGATTAAACAAGTATTTTAGAGTTTGAATTTCGTCTTATATATGCAGTAATTTACTGGCCAATGCAAACCCCTAAATAAAGTTCCGATTCGTGGCGTATCATACTATGTGACTAGAAGATACCGTTGTGAAAAACCAAAATTAAAAATATTAAGTTTGTGTTTATTTTTAGAGACTGGGATTGAGATTAGAGATTGAGATTCAATATTGTGTTTGGTAGTTTAGAACTAAAATTTCAATTTTAAGACATAAAATTTCAATCCCTTTAGTAACCCTAGAAAGTGGGGACATAAGAGATTGAAATTTTATAACATGTCCTTTTTTAAAAATATCCTTATTCAATTTTTTAAATTCTAAATCTATCCCGTCTCTATATTTATCTTAAACTAAACATAATACTATGACTTAACTCAGTACAGTATATTTTATACTAAACACAATATAGAGACGATTGTTGTCTCGTACTCTCTATCTCCTAGTCTCAATTTCAGTTTTTAAGTTGCAAACGTAGCCTAATTAACTAAAAGTTGGATTTTTATAGGATAAAAAGAATAAATTATAAAAAATGCATCCGAATAATTTTATCGTTGACAAAAATATACCCAAATTTTGTTATTGATAAAGATATCCTCAAATAATTTTAAAATGCGATAAAAATTTTCAAAAAGAATATTATTTTTTTGTAAATAACAAATAACTTTTATATTTTATAAATCGTTGTATTTGATCCAAAATTTTATAGGAATATTTAGATAACTATTTAAAAAATACATACACAAAATTGGCTAAAAATTTGATCTTTATATTTTTTATTTTTTAAAAATATTATTGATTGTTGATAAAAAAAATTATAAAAAATATATATTTAACAAAAAATTATTAAATTTTAAAAACAAAAATATTTTATTTTTTCAATGAAACTTATAAAAATTTATTAAAATATTTATTTAATCTTTAATATTTTTATTTTATTTTAAATTATTTAAAAATATTTTATAAATAACAAAATTTGAATGACAAAATTATTTGGTTGTATTTTTAGTGATTTGCCGGATAAAAATTAAAGTCGCGTTAAGGTAAATGGGAGGATTGAGAGGTGAAATATGTTTTCCATAATAAATTAATAATCAATCAAATGGGGATTCTTTCTACCGAGAGAGTGCAAAGAGCAAGCAGAAGACGCCGGTAACAGCGGTGGCTCTCTCTTCTCTATCAAAGGGTCTCTTTCATTTCACCCTTCTTCTCCCCTTTTACTTTTCCCGCACCCCCATTTTCCCTTTTGACCTTTGACCCAACCCAACCCAACCCAGCCCTCCACATTCCGCAACTCCTTTCTTCCTTCCTTCTTCAATATCAATTTCCCTTCGTTTTCGACCACCAATACACAAAAATAAATTTCAAAATAAAAAGAAAACCAAAACTACCATTCTTTTATTTCTCTTGTTATTATTGTTATTACTATAATTTTCAAACAATACATTTTTTTTTTGTTATTTCGCTTCCCTTTGAATTCTCCTCATTCTGTTGAACCGATCCCATCCATTCCTGCGTTTGTTTCTTCTTTTAGAAGGTAAATCAACTAGCTTGCTAATCTCTTACGATTCTTTTTTTTTTTTGTATTTCTTTAGTTTCTATCTTTTCTTTCTTCTGTCTCTTCTTCAATTTTTCTTGTTAACTTAGCAGATCTGGATTCTTCAGCGAAGCATGTTTCGTAGGACTTAGGATTTAGGAGCTCTTTCTTTCTTTTTCGTGGTTTGATTCCTTCCTCCTTTTTTGGGGGTACGTAGTTGGGTTATTCATTTGACACATTGTGATAGTTTATGGATCTGGAATATTGAGAGATGTTAAAGGGAAGCATAATTGCATTGTTTCTCTACGAATTTGTGCCCATTAATGAATGTATTTACTCAGGTTCATGCACAATTTTGGTATATCGCATGTCATGTTTTTTGTGGTTTCAGCGTTTAATATGGAATTAGTAGCTAGAAACTGCTTTTTTTTTTTTTTGGCGATTTCATTAGCTTCACTAATTTAATAATTTTGCTCATAGATTTAGCCCTGTAACTTTATTTTATCTAATAAAGTTCTTACCTATTGATTATCTGCACTTAACTCTATAAAGACATGATTTAATTAATTCCTTGCATTTTTGGTTCAGGTGACATAAGACTGTTGTCTACACCAAGTTAGGTTCTGAAACTGGCCTACTTGGAGGAACCAGCATCTGCTAGACAGCATTCCTCAATTTCTGCTGCATGTAGGCTCTCCTTCAAGTTGCCACATCTTTTTATACATGGGGAAGTGGATTGTTGGTGCTTTCATCAACCTTTTTGGTAGCCTTGCTATAAACTTTGGCACCAATCTTCTTAAATTAGGGCATAACGAGGTAAGTGACATGTTCTTGGGTGTGTTTCATTCTTTTGTTTAATGAGTTGGGAAATTTCATTTTGCAAATGTATGATGTTAAGAGATTTTAGCAGTTGTAATAAGTAAACCTCTTGACTATTAAGTTGGAGTGTTAAAACTGAGGTTATATTTCCATTCTAATTGCCTTTGTTTTTCCTTTTCATTATATATGGCATTTTTTATCACCTATATTAGCCTACTTACTAGATAATATTTTAATATGTAAACACGCTCAGAGAAATATCAAATATGTTAATACCTAATACTATTTTTATTATATCAAATTACTTATTTACTTTGGAAGGATGAAGTGGTTGGGCTGTATGTTTTGCAGAGAGAAAAACATTCAGTAATTGGAGGCGACGGGACAAGTGGAAAGCTGCCTCTTAAGCCTATTATACACTTTCAGATTTGGAGAGTTGGTATAGACTTTTACATTTGTATATAGATTTTTCACCTTCTACCTCAGGTGGCTGATTTCTTGTTTTGATTGCATTCATATTTCTTGCTATGCAGGTATCTTACTTTTCATTCTTGGAAATTGCTTGAACTTCATTTCCTTTGGATATGCTGCTCAGGTACATTGCCTATGATTTTACTGGGATTCATGGCCAAGCATTTGAAGTAATTTTATCATAGCTTGCAGTAGTTTCATACTGTTATGCTTGGCTAGTATAAATTTTGATGGATGCATTTCCTTTCCTTTAATTGCATATTCTTCTCTTTTGTGTGCAGTCACTTCTTGCTGCCCTTGGATCTGTTCAGTTTGTTTCTAACATTGCATTTGCTTATTTTGTCTTGAACAAATTGGTAACTGTCAGGTATGCGGTATGCTAATTGTTAATTGAGAACACTGTTTCCGTTTTTGGCCTATCATCATCCTTGTTTAGTCTCTTCCAATTACTCGATCTTCGACTTCTTAACAGGGTATTGGTTGCCACTGCCTTCATTGTTCTTGGCAATGTTTTTCTAGTTGCTTTTGGCAATCACCAATCACCTGGTACGTATTTATTCCCTAGTGCAACTAAATCTGTGCAACGGTGTCTTTGAAAAAGTAATAAAAATTATGCTGCTGACAGATAGTGCTCTAGTATCAATTAATTTCTGCAATTGGATAATGGATACTTGAGTTGGCTGTAGCAACATACTACCTAATTCAGGATATTGATTTATCTAAATACACCTAACTTATGGCATGTTAAATGTTAAATGTAGGAAGTGGCATGTGTCTTAACGGAAATATCCATTCAAAATATCAGTGTTCTTCGTGCTTGTTGATCTATAAGATTTAATATATGCCAAAATCTCCAATTGTATGTTATGATATAATAAGTATTTGTTTAACCAAGATCTTACAATGTTGTAAGCTGATACATTGTAAACTACTTTCATTTCAGTTTATACACCAGAGGAGTTAGCAGATAAATATACCTTTTAGTTTTGGTCTTAGTTATTGCCTTGCATCACTTCATTTACAGGTGATAAATGATATTTCATTGTTATTACTTGTTAGGTTAAACAATCAATTGGCTTGTTTCTGAGTATCGTGTGAATTATGTAGGAGAGGAGAACTGCTTTCTGTATCAGGACATAACCTTAGACCTTATTGGCACATGCTTCTACCTTTCTCCTATGCGATAGTTTCAGGTGCTGTAGGTTCATGTTCAGTGCTGTTTGCAAAATCTCTGTGAGTTAGCAATTCAACATTTTATTGTGCTCTATGAATGGGTAGCCGCTTTTCCTTTTGTCTAACATTGATGCTTAATTTTGTGGCAGGTCGAACCTCCTTCGACTTGCCATGTCTGGCGGTTATCAGTTACACAGCTGGTTCACATATTCAATGCTTCTTTTATTCCTCAGTACAGCTGGGTTTTGGGTAAGGGCTAATAATTGCATGCAATGACAGTGGGAGACCTGTGATAGCTATTTATAAACATGAGTGCTGACTTACTCTATTTTTGTGTGTGCAGATGACCAGGTTGAACGAAGGACTGTCCTTGTTTGATGCAATCCTTATTGTTCCCATGTTTCAGATAGCTTGGACTTTCTTCTCCATCTGTACAGGAATTATTTACTTTCAAGAGTATCAGGTACTTTACCTCTGTCTTATACAGATGATTTGAGCGTGGGGCTAATGGATGCTGACCATCCTCATCAAAATTCTGTTTTAAGTAACATTATTGAATTAAATTTGGGAAGATAAATAAGGTCATATAATATGGAAGCTCTGGGTTATTGATGAACTGGGATGATGGATCTAAATTTTCTCAGTGCTTTTAGCTTCCTGCAATGTGTCATTTAGTTTAATAGTTTTCGAAAATCTGGTTTGAAAGTTCCATCTAATGGTGAGATATGTACCCAATAGTTAGTCATCTGACATCTTCTGGACTACTGCAGTTTGTGGACTAGAATATGATGAATATTGATGTGTTTGAACTTTGCATAGCGAATTTGTCTCATGCAAAGTTTATTCTCTGAAAACAGGTATTTGATGCATTAAGGACAACGATGTTTATACTAGGAATGACTTGTGTATTCGTCGGCATTTCTTTGTTGGCACCTGATGATTCAAAAGGTAATTATAATGTTTTGATGGTTATACAATGGTTCAAAGTATGCAGAATTAAACTCCTTTTCTTTTTTTAGGTGGTGAGGCCAAAGATAGTTCTTTGGATTCGATGGCAACCTCTGGAATTGCAACGGAATCAAACAGGTATAAATAAGCCCTCATGAACTCTTGTTGATGGGATAAGGGAGGAAAGGGGGGTGTAGGGCTAGTGTGGTACCACGATTGACTAATAATGTAAACCATTTATCATATATCTTCTTCCCTAACTTTAAGGATCTTTGGGAAGACCACTGTGAGTGAAGTTCTAGTTGATCATATCATGTTAGTCTAACGGGTTGTTTGTGATCCCTTCCAGAAACCTAACTCACATACAACCCTCCTTAGGCTCTAGAACATTCCCAACTAAATGAAATCTCTGGCATGGAATATTGACCTGGTTAAGACAGCTTTTAGTGCATTTTCTTTTAATCATCCAAGAAGTTGTTGGCACAATGTGTATCATTCCTGTATTTTCTTTCCCTTGATTTGGCCATAATCTTCTAGATTGAGTTGCGAAATTTGATATTGTTTATTTGTTACAGGTTGGTAGCGACTCAGGAAGAAGCACAAAACACAGAATCAAGATCATTTGTAAAAGGAACGCTGATGAAGATTTCAAGCATGCTAGTCAAAGCCAAGGTATTGGTAATTGCATTAGCATTCACCTTTTATAAACTTAATCAGTTTTGATATGGAACACAATCTGAGCTTGTCTTCCCATGCAGAATACTTGTGCAATGTCTCTTGGGTTTGGGGAGGATACAATTCAGGCATCTTCAGTTCTTGTGATGCCAATGATGTCATCGAGAATGACCGGATTCAGAGGTGGTGGTATCGAGCGAGCGAGGTTTTTGTCGATGAGAAGTTGGAGCAAGGTCCCCAAAGAGGAAGGCGAGGAATTGCTTGGAACTAGCCACGCTCTCCCGGAGAGTCCTTGATAGTGGTAGTTATAGGATAACCCATGGCCACGATATTTGTTTCTTATAGTTTGTCTTCGCCACGTTTTGTAATATTTGGAGGCGCTTAGATCTAAAGCCAATTAGAATTCAATTATTTGCTCTACCGAGCATTCATGTAAAATCACCCAAGAAAAAAAATGCACCCAAAACAAGATTGTTTCAACTTGTATATTGTATATTGCTGCTTGTATAATGAAAAGAAAATAAAATCAGAGTGAGATCGAACTGTGATTAGTTAGCAGTTTTACTTTCCACAGTATACCCAACTCAAAATGTACGAACACCACACCTTCCGATCAATTCGTTGATGGTATTAAAGGGGATTAACATGATACGAAAGAGATTTGAATTACTTTTGGAAAGAAGCAATAGGAATACATGAATTGAATAGTAATAATTGAATTGATTTTTAAGTTAACTAATTAAGCAAGTAATTATATAATTGTTAAATAATAATTAGTTTAGAAGAAAAACTAAATTGAGATTATAACATTTTTTTAATAGCCGGTGAAAGACAGAGAGACTTCCATATAAACGGTGTCTCTATAGACATAATATACGATAGAGTTTAATGACATAGAGAGTCTTTAGACATAATATACGATAGAGTTTAATGACATCGTTTGATTCATGTAGCGAATGACATCTAGAGAGAGAAGACTTTTTTGTTGTTGTTGTTGGTGTTGTTTTTTAGGATATTAACTTATTATGGAGCACCATCCAAAAGAGTCTTAACTCGTAAGCATGGACAAAAGAGACAGGTTAGTTAAAAGGGAACTGAGTAGAAGAGTGGTAGTTTGTTCGAGGAAGGTGCTTCTCTCTGGAAATATCTCCGCGTACTACATTCAACAATTCAAGTTACACCTTCCATTCAAACCCAAAAAAATCCAATTCCAGCCCAAACCAAGAAAAATTATATAAAACAAAGGAACAACCCACATTCCCAACGCTAATAATAATCTCCAACAAAAAAAAAAAGAAGAAGAAAGAAACATGCATCGAAAGGAAGCTGTTCCAACCATGGAGCTGAAACTAATCTCTTGCAACGATCTAAAGGCATTCAACTTCTTCCAGAAACTCACCCTATACGCCGTCGTTTGGATCGAGAGCGACGACCCCAACAGGACCCTCAAAGAAAGCCAGAGTCAACAGCAGCGGACTAGAACCGACAGAGAAGCCGATGGCGACGGAGCTAACCCGGAGTGGCACCACGACGCCATCTTCGACCTGGCGTGGATTACGCCCTCGCTTCTAGAAGGTTCCGAGGGCCTCTTCTTCCGCTTCGAGTTCCGCCACGACGGTACTCTCCTCGGCGACAAGCTTATCGGTGAATGCCGCGTCCCCGTGGCTGATCTCGTCCGCGACGCCGCCAAATCTGACGCGGCGAGCTCTGTTAGCTACCAGGTTCGGTCCGGCGAGGGAAAACCTAACGGGATCTTCAATTTTTCGTATCGATTGAAAGGGACTGGGGATAGGTATGAGTCGTCACAGATTTTGGATGGGAGAATTTCTGGTTACCCTGTGTTGGATCCACAGGATTTTAATCCCAACCATTCGTTGGTGCAGTATCCTCCGATGACGACAACGACGACGGCGATTGGGAGCGCGTGTTGCTATCCGACGGTGGGTTCGGGAGGGGCCTATTCTCCGTCTGCGGCGGTGGTACGGGGGGTGCGCTTGTAACTGTCCGCCACCTCCGCCTCCGCCTATGCCGCCGTATCCGTATCCGTATCCGCCTCCGGTAGCGCACGGAGGATCCTATTACCCGCCCGTTGAGCATGTGGTCCATCATCCTCATCCGTGGGCTTCTTCAGGCCCAAGTTTCGAAAACAGGTGGTAAGGAAAATGGGCCGGAATAATAGTGGGCCGAAGTGTGTGTATAGTTTTTGTATCCAAATTTTTGGCGATACTATGATTTGATGATATTTGGAAGTTAGATTTTATTTTTTTTTTGTTTTTTTAGGGGTAAAAAAGATAGATTAACCAAAATAAAAGATATTCATGTAGACTCTGGGCTGTTTATATTTGGTATATAACCTTGGTTGGTTGGTAAGAATTCTAAGGTTAATTTATGCTTTCTAATTTCTACAAAAAATGCTATTTAAAATGTTATTTGTATATCAATTTCAGTCGCAGGATAAAAATACGGTAAAATAGTGCATACGGATACGGTAAATAATGCCACGCACTTGAAAAACAGAACTAAAGTTGCGAGCACTTGAAAAACAGAACTAAAGTTGCGAGAACCGAATCGATTATTGAATCGGTCAAGTAACTAGTTTAAAGATTCAATGGTTTAACCGAAATTAAATCGAGATCGAACCGATTTAATTAAATATATAATAAAATCATTAAAAATTTAATATAGAATTTTAAATATTCAAATTTAATATTTTCTAAACTAATAAAATTTTAAAATTTACCATTTCACATAGTGATGTGTTCATATTTTATCACTAAGAATTCATAATAAATGAGAAGAATTTTTGTGATATATAAAACAAAGAAATGAATTCAAAAACTTGAAATTGAGAACATAATTGTTGAGAATTAATACACATTGATTATATTATTTTGAACTAAAAATTGAATCACACTTCCATATTCAAAGTATGCACATTATATATATGAAAGCTATTGACCTGAAACAGAATAACAAACTAATAATCAAGAGTTTACCTGCTCTTCTTTCACTCTTTCTTAAACTAAATCTTGTTCTATTATATTTATATTCTCAATACTAATCAAGTATTCAACAAAAATTTATATTCCAAAAACTTCTAAGCATCCAAAGCCAAAGAATTCAAAAACCCAAAAAACAAAAACAAAAAAGCAAAGATCATAAGCATCACCAAGTAAACTAACACAAGTGTTCATTATTAGCTAAGATCAATTATTTGGTATTCTTCAACTCGATTAAGACATTCTCATATAAAGCACACTGTTAAGGAAACTAACATTAAGTCATATATGCTACTAAGCAAACTTAACACAGTTCATATGACTTAGAATTCCACATCCCCAAAAGAATAATAGAGTAAAGTTTCAGGACTTTTCAACAATTTTCTAGTCCACTTTAGTTGAGGCTATGTATTTCGCAACTTTGGCACCACGAGCAAGCTTATCAGTTTTTTCGTCTGGGATTTCAACTGAAAACTCTTCTTCCAGTGTCAAATCAGAGCTAGATCTAGTTGAAGAGCACAAGTATCTCAATTGTATATTGACACATTCATTCCCAACAAAGTATCACCAGCAAACTTAACAAAACTTAGAAATCAGAATTAATATAACAAACCAAATTTTTAAGGTTTACTAATTTTACTCGGAAACAAGCCAACAACTAGTAAATTAAATCAGAATTTAAAAAAAAAGCACAAAAATAACTCAGAAAATTACCAATAATTAACCCAGAAGTCAGAACAAAACAACATCAATCCATCCCTATTAATAATAATGAACAATGAAGAAAATTAACTCCGCCGGTGACAGTGACTAAGCTACGAGAAAGAGAGAAAGAACAGAGACGAAGCAGAAAAATGCCGACGAGAAGCAAATGTGCGTGAGCGACGGCGATGAGAGCAGTCCACGACTGAGTTGAGGCGTGCCGGTGAGAGCCATAAGCGAACCAAACTTAACAAAAACAAAAAAATCAGCAACTCAGGGCCACCGACGATGACTGGCTTGACATTTGAGAGGGCCAAGCAGACCTTCGAAAGGGATGTCCCTGTAGGCAGCGAGAGTGGCGGAGGTTGGCACGCGTTCTGGAACTTGAAGATGGCTGCAGCTCTGATAGGGTTTCGTGAGTGTGTTTGTGAGAGAGAACTGAGAAGAGGTGCTCTCTGCCTCTCTGGTTTCGTTTCTTTTTTTTTTTAATATATATAGTAGCGAACATGGATGCCGAAAAACCCAGTCGGTTCATATGGTTCGCCGGTTAATCACTGGTTCAGTCGGTTTTTCCGCAGGTTTTTTGCAGTTCAAGTTTTAGCATCAACTGAATTGGCTAAATGACCGGTTTCTGGTTAATCCGGTCGAACCGACCGGTCCAGTCTGATTTTCAAAACCTTGAACAGAACCCACCTAGTTTCTTCATCACGTCATTGCTCTCATCTTCTTCGATCGCTCGATTTCTTCTCTTCTCGGTGTAGCGGTTCTCTGCACCTCACTCTCTACTTTCTTCTTTTTTTTCACATAGCGCTTCACTCTGCTCTTCGATGGTGCCATTGCTCTTTACTCCTCACTTTCTTTTCTTTTCTGCACAGCGCTCCACTCTTGTGTTCTTAGAGCCATTTATCAGTGAGTTATTTTGAAGGTATTATGTTGCTTTATTTTGGTTCTTCTTATCTTTGGGTTTTGATCCCATTTTTATTGGTCAGATTAAGAAAATTGCTGTTTATTGAAGTAATGTCAGAATTCAATTGAATCCACAAGTTCGAATGACGAGGTTTGTGCTGTGTTAAATTCTTATGTTGTTAAATTTTGATTCCTGATTTAATTTTAATTGTTTTTGATTTGTTACTTTTCTGATATGTTAATTATGAGATTTTTTATTTTTTATCCATTATCAGTAATCAAACACCTTTCAACTTATTTTTAAGAGTTTAATTAACCATGTTTTAGGTTGTTCTAATCATAGGAATGACATTTTCTTATATAGACAAAACTTTTTATACCAATTATGCATAGAGGGTTAACTTTTCGTAGAATATAAAAACTGTTAAGTGGAATCAAAATAGAAAGATTACATATCAAATCTTGGTATGTTCTAGAGCTGGTTATCGAAGATAAAAAATTAATCCACTAAAAAAGACAAATCTAACTTTCGAACAAAATTGTAAAGCTAGGATAATTGTAAAGAAGGATAAGAAGCTAGAATATGTGTTAATTTCTATGAATATTCAGTATAACCATGTTGTTAGTCATAGCATGGCAAAGACGTTGAAAAAGAACAAGGAACTAAACTTGCATGCCAAACGGATAGCTGAGATCAATCATGAAAGTGGTATTACAATGAGAAACACCTATCAGAGTTTAGCAACTGCTGCTGGCCATGACAAATCGAATTTTATTGGAAAAGATCTTCGAAATCATATAGCAAAAAGTGTCAAGTCATACAAGAAGAGGAGAATGTGCAATTATTAATGCATTATTTTCATAGGAAATAGCAGCAAAAGCACAACTTCTTTTATGAAGTTAAATTGGATGAGCAACATCGCATAGAGCATGCTTTTTAGGCCGATGCTAGAAGCCGTGCTGCTTATAAGCACTTTGGTGACGTTGTGAGCTTTGATACGACATACCAAAGAAATAGGCACGGCACTACAATTATATATTTCAAGTTAATTATATGTACTCTTGTTTTTGCATGTGTTTGATGTATAAGGAGAGGTAGAATAGAATGCATTTGCTGCTACTTTGTATGATATCTTGAGTTTGATTGTTTTATTTACTCAGTTTAATTATACTGTGCAGGATTTTTGCAGCATGTTTGATTATAGTATGATATGGATTCTTGAGTTTGATTGTTACTTTGACGACTATAATTGGATTCTTAATTTTATTATAGATATGATATATCTTTTGCCTCATTTGTTGAGGGTTAATTACCATGGCCAATCAGTGTTACTTGGTTACACTCTTTTTTCATGCGAAGAAGAGAGCTATTTTATTTGGTTATTTGATTGTTGGATACAATATAAGTGGAAAACCACCTATTGGCATATTGATGGATCAATGGAAAGCTATGCAAATTGCGATTGAAAAATCCTTGCCGATGACACAATATTAATAGTGTATTTTGCATATCTTGAAGAAAATTCCAGAAAAATTAGGAGCATACAAGAAATCTAAAGAGATTAGTGCTAAAATGAGACATTGTGTAGGAGTCTAGGTATAATAAGGTATTTGAGAGTTTTTAGATTGATTTTCTCAATAAATTCAATTTGCATGATAATAATTGGTTAGCTGGTATTTTATGAGTTTGATTATCTTATATCTGTTGTTTGATTATTTATCTTTTATTATTCAATATGCCTTACAAGTTTGATTTTGCACATTTCATATTTTCATATTTGTATGAAAAATGTTACAAGTGGATCTCTATTTTTTTCAGCAACAATTTTTGGACAAGTATGAGTAGCACTCAAAGGAGTGAAAGTATGCATGCATTTATGAAGGGTTATCTAACCTCAAAGAACAATTTGCAACAATTTATAATGCAATATGACAATTGTCTTACAAATAAAGCCCTAAAAGAACATGAATTGGATGTTACTACTTTTAATACCATTATCCCTTGTGCTACTGCCTCTCTCCTATTGAGAAACAATTTCAAAAGGAATATACTCATGACATGTTTAGTGAGTTTCAAAAAGAGTTTAGGATAAAAACTAATTGCATTACAACAAAAGAACATGAGGAGAAATATATTGTCACTTACAAGGACAGAAAATATTGAGTATGATGATAAGATGTTTGATTCTATGTATGAGGTGTTGTTTGATTCCTCAACTTCAGATGTTTGTTTCCAATGCCATCATTTTTAGTAAAAAAGAAAATGTTATGCTACCATAATTTTGCTGTCCTTGGTCTTGAAAGAGTGAAAAAATTGTCAAATAACTATATTCAAGATTGGTGGAAGAAAATTTTAAAGCACAAGCACAGTATCACAAAGTCTAGCATAAACTTCATGCTAATGTGCTCACTCTCTTTTATAACATTGTAACTGACAATATATCCTTTCTCATGCAGTTACTTCTGCAATGTTGTAAAGTTGATTGCACATCTCATCAATCGTTTTTTTTATTGGCTCTAAATGACTTGGATCATGGCTAGACTTTATGCTATTGTGCTTGCACCTTAAAGTTTTCTTTCACTGATCAAGGATATACTTGTCTGGCAATTTCTTCACTCTTTCAAGACCAAGGCCAAAAGGACTATGACAGCATAACATTCTCTTTGACTAAAAAAGGTGGCATTGACAATAAACTATTGAAGTTGAGGAATCAAACAACACCTCATACATAAAATCAAACATTTTATCATCATGCTCACTCACTTCTATAATCTTGTAAGTAATAATATATCCCTCCTCATGCTCTTTTATTGTAATGCAATTAGCCTTTGTCCTAAACTCCTTTTGAAGCTCACTAAACATACCATGAGTATATTTCTTTTGAAATTGTTTCTCAATAAGAGAGATAGTAGCATAAGGGATAATGGTATTAAATGTAGCAACATCTAATTCATATTCTTTTTGGACTTTATTTATAAGACAATTGTCATATTGCATTACAAATTGTTGCAAATTACTCTAAGGTTAGGTAGCCCTTCATAATGTATGCATGTTTTGAATTTGGATTCTCTAAATTTTAGATTTTCACTTTAGAGAATAAAGTGAGATCTCTCACCATTGAATGCTTTCTCTTTGTCCCACCTATAAAATAAATGGAGATAGATCATATTTTGCCTTATAAAGTAAAATTCAAAATTTAGAGAATCAAAATCCACATGTTTTTACTCATTTGAGTGCTACTCATGCCTATCCAAAAGTTGTTGCTGAGAAAAACAAGGACTCACTTGTAACGTTTTTTTGTATAAACTTGAAAACATGAAATGTGCATAATCAAATTTGTAAGGCATATTGATTAATAAAAGATAAATAATCAAACAGATACAAGATAATCAAACTCAAAAAATACTTGCTAGCTAATTATTATCATGCAAATTGAATCTATTGAGAAAATCAATCCAAAAGCTCTCAAATGCCTCATTAGACATAGACTCCTACACAATGTCTCATCTCAGCAGTAATCTCTTTAGATTGCTTGTATACTCTTAATTTTTCTGAAATTTTTCTTCAAGATATGCCAAATACACTATCGTGTCATCGGCAAGAATTTTTCAATCGCATTTCGCATAGCTTTACATTGATCCGTCAATATGCCAATAGGTGGCTTGCCACTCATACATCGCATCTGACAATCAAATAACCAAATAAAAGAGCTCTCTTCTTCGCATGAAAAAAAGAGTGTAACCAAGTAACATTGATTAACCATGGTGATTAACCCTAACAAATAAGGCAAAAGATATATCATATCTATAATAAAATTGATAATCCAATTATAGTCGTCAAAGTAACAATCAAACTTAGAAATCTATATCATACTATAATCAAACATGATGCTAAAATCATGCACAATATAATCAAATTGAGTAAATAAAACAATCAAATTCAATATATCATGCAAAGTAAGCATTCTATTTTATCTATTCCTATACATAAAAAACATGCAAAAGTAAGGGTACATATAATTAACTTGAAACATATAACTGAGGTGTCATACCTATTTGTTTGGTACGTCGTATCAAAGCTCACAACGTCGCCAAAGCACTCATAAGCAGCACGACTTCTAGCTTCGGCCCAAAAAGCATGCTCTAGGCGATGTTGCTCATCCAATTTGATTTTGCTGCTGCTTCCTATGAAAATACTGCATTAATGATTGCACATCCGCCTCCTCTTGTATAACTTGACACTTTTTACTATATGATTTTCAAGATTTTTTTGGTAAAAATCAATTTGTCATGTCCACCAGCAGCAGTTGCTAAACTCTGATAGGTGTTTCTCATTGTAACACAAGCTTCATCATTGATCTCAGCTATCTGTTTGACATGCAAACTTAGTTTCTTGTTCTTTTTCAAAGTCTTTACCATGTTAGGACTAACAATATAGTTATAATGAATATTCACAGAGGTTAACACATATTCCAACTTCTTATTCCTATTTACAATTATCCTAGCTTTACAATTTTGTCTTCTTTAGTGGATAAATAAAAAACTCATAATTAACGAATCAAAAAATAACAAATAAAAAACACTTAAAATCAAATCCAAAATCAAAATTTAACAACATATGAACTTAACAAAGCACAAACCTCATCAATCGAGCTTGTGGATTTCATTGCAGCAACTTTCTTAATCTGACCAATAAAAATAGAATCAAAGCTCTAAGATAAGAAGAACAAAAATAAATCAACGTAATGCATTCAAAATAAGTCACTGAGAAGAGAAAAGTAAACGGCACTAAGAAGAGAAGAGTGAAACGCTGTGCGTAGAAGAGAAGAAAGTGAAGAGTGAGGAGCAATGGTGCGATCAAAGAGCAGAGTGAAGCGTTGTGCGCAAAAGAGAAGAAAGTGAGGAGTGAGGTGCAGTGGCACAATCGAAGAAGAGGAGAGTGAACCGTTATGCTGAGAAGAGAAAAAACCGCATGGTCAAAAAAGAGGAGAGTAGTGGCACGATAAAGAAACTGGGTGGGTTCTATTTTTCAGGCGCGTCGCATTATTTACCGTACCCATATGTACTATTTTACTGTATTTTTATATAGTGGCTGAAATTGGTTTACAAATGCCATTTTTATATGAAAATATTTATTTATGTATCTAGTAGGACTTAAGTTTTAATCAATAAAATTATATTAGAAGAAAGATGGATGTGCTTTCTCACACCACTTTATCAGCACTATTAAGGATAAAATAACTATGCCAAACATTTCTCTTTTCTATATCACCTAACAAATATGGAAAAGTATATGGAACCAAGAGGTTACCAGCAAAAAACTAAACAAAATCACATTAATTTGTATTAATAATTAATTTTAAATTTTTTAAATTTAAAATTTAAAAAATTTAAATTTGATTAATTAAACCTAATTAAAACCTATAAATATCTTTCTCTTCTCTCTCACATTAACCTACCCACCTCCAATAATCACACACACAAACCTCTCTCTCTCTCACCGTCATGAGTACAAAGATGAACTTCCAGAAGAGGTGATTAGGAAAATCTTGTTGAGGCTTTCAGTGAGGGTCCTCCTACGACTGAGGAGTGTGTGCTGTTCATGGAACTCCCTAATTTCCAGCGATGAATTCATCATGATCCACCTTCAACGCTCAACCCTAACTCAGTGGCCGCCATTGCTGTGTTGGGAGGGATCGGGACGGACAGATGACATCATGCATTGCTCTTCACAATCTCTTATTCTTTATCGCCAGCAGCCAACATTCGTGTCGTATCCAGCTCCTGTGTTTCCGTACCGTCAGTTGCTGAGTTGGATGGACATTGTGGGCAAGTGACACTGTTGCATATGGATCCATACAAAGTGGTTACTGGGGTCCTCATGATGAGTATGTCAATGTATGGGAATCTGACACCGGTGTTCATGCAAATTCCTTGTTTTGTTGTACTGATGAGAAAGAGGTTCCTTGAAGAGACTGCAAACTACACACTTGATCTTAGTCAAAAGGAGTTCTTGAACAATTACAGAAATATAAAAAAAATTCATTTAATATGAAAAAAATATTCGAATACTTAACAAAAGAAATATCCAGTTATATTTTAGCAAAAATAATTAAATATTTATAAAATTTTAAAAAATATGAAATTCTTAAAGAAATAGAGACATTCACATTTGTAATACAAAAAATTCGAAAAATATATAAAAGAACATCCATTTAGTATGAAAAAGAAATATTCTGATATTTAGTAAAAGAAACATCCATATATATTAACTCGTAGAGATTTTGACTTCACCCAAAGGTATTTGACTGGTTTTTTGGCTAACACCCTTTTTAGTTCCCTAGCATTGTTCAACGAATATTAGGGAGACATTAAGAATTAAAAGTTCTTCCTTCATTCGACTAGTTCAACCAACAAGTGAGCATATGGGTGTCCAGAATAAAGTAACATTAATTACAGCTTCAATTCCCCCCGTGAACAAACTAATATGATCTTCAATTCTTTAGTATATTCCCTATAATGTAATTAATTAATATGTTGAGCGTTCAAACGTGAATTCAAACAGCAATGCAATAATATATAAAACTACTATGAAATATCAAGCTAGCTAGGTAGCTTTCAGCCTTTCACTTCCTTTTTAGCATATTCTACATGTTCATACAGATCATCAATTGAGTAACTATTTGAACTTTGAATAACATTATATATCATATGAATAAGAGTTAAAAGACTTATATTATGGTTGTAAACTTTGTAAACATGTAAAATTGCCAATGGCATTTGACAAATAATGTAGGTGCTGGCTGGTGCCTGGTGGGTGGGGTCTCAAAAGACAAAACATTGAATTATTATATGTACTAAATAAGAAAAGAAGGCATAAACATAAGAAAAGTGAAATCTAAAGGTCCCCCACCATCATAAGTCACAACCACAATGATGTAAAGCCCATAGCTGATTTTAGCAGAAAGGGAAATTAAAGGTTCTATAGTACAACGTTCGTTTCTGAATATCCTTTATTATTACACAAAAATACCGTACCATATGTATATAGAAATTTGAAGTATATATAAAGATTGAATTTTATATTATAAAAAGCAAAAACAGAACAAAATATTCAATGATAAAGGACATCACAATTCATAACATATAAAACAAAAATTCATAATAATTTAGACAAACATATATTCCCAGTAACCAATTTCTCATCAGCAAGATCTAGCTATAATCGATGATTAACATTGTTCTGTTTACACATTATTATCTTGGTAATGCAGTAACTGCATGCGGCTTTGAGATCTTAACTGTTCATAGAACCTTCTAATGAAATCCTCAGCTTCATCATCAATAACTCCACCACTACCATTTCCAATTTCTTCATTCTCATCATACTCCAAAGCAGAGTAATTGGATATCCTCACAGTTGAGATCAGCGGCGACGATGAAAGAAGAGGGCTTTTCCTCTCGCCCGGCGCGAAATCAGAACCGTTGATATTATCAAACCTAAAATTGAATGCGTATTCTGGAGTCTTAGGGACCAAAACCACAGCATTAATATTATGATTACTATTACCTTCTTCAAAATCATGATCTTCAAGAACATTAGGGGCATGGATACATGGAAAATTGAAATGGTGCTTGTTGCGCTTTGGCACGGGGTTTGGACTATTGTTACATGAGAATTCATAGTGATCATGCGTAACAACACGCGCCATCATGTTCTTATGATGATGATGGTGATGGAATGACATGAAATTTGCGAGAGATTTTCTGAGGAGTTTCCCTTTCTTCATCATCAGATTCATGTCCATCATCATCTTCCTCTTCGAAACGAATCCCTTCCTTATCATGAAGAACGTGATCCTCAACACGTTCCATAACCTTTTGGTTACAACAGAAGAAGAATGTACTTCCATTGTTTGAAACAAAGGAAAAAAATAGTTCTCGAGAATGGTATTGGAGGGTTTTCTTCCGTTTCTCCGAGGACTAGGTTGGTTTAGACCTCGCAGGAAGAAAAGAAAACCCTGTGTGTGTGAGTGAGAGAGAATGGAAGGTGAATGAATAGAAGAGGTTTATATAGTGGTTGGTGTTATTAATTTTGTTTATAGTTTATCATGAATGATGATGATTAAGTGCTGCAAAAGGCATATGATTCATGCAAGTAAGTCAATTAGGTGGTGTTGCTTTTACAATGGACCAAACAAACGCTCCTCTTCTGCATTCCATTACTATCCGTTTCAACTTTCAAATACATGAATTCATATCGTTTTAAATAATTAATGGGCTTTTAAGGGGAAAATAAAATAACTTAATTGTTAAGTACATCTATTGTAATTTTTTTTTGAAAAATATTAAGTATGAAGAAAATCTCATGCCCTAAGCTGTTCAAGCTGTGATGTTGATGGTTTGATGAATCAGAAAGGATTAAGAGAGGGAGAGAGATAGGTTCTTCTCATTATTGGAGAGAATGAAAAATCCCCTTTTGAAAATATTTGTTGAGTTATTACACCTTATATACTATGTACTTTTTTTTATGTACTCTCACTAAAAAAATAATTACAATGGTAAACCTATTATTGATAAAGAAATAATCTAGGTAACACCCTCCCGCAAGCTAGAATTGTGTAAATCTAACAATCCTAGCTTGGAAACATTGGCAAGAAAAGGACCCGGTGGCAGAGCTTTGGTAAGAAAATCAGCAAGTTGATCATTGGAACGAACTGGCATAAGATGAATGAGACCAGACAAATGCTTTTCACGAACAATGTGGCAGTCCACTTCAATGTGTTTAGTTCTTTCATGAAAAATGGGATTATTGGCAATGTGAATGGCTGACTGGTTGTCACAGAATAGAGTGATAGACTTTTGAAGCGGCAAGCCAATGAAATCCATTAAGAAAGATAACCAACTAGCTTCACAAGTGGCAACAGCAAGAGACCTATATTCAGCTTCTGCAGAGGACTTGGCAACTGTGGTTTGCTTTTTACTCTTCCAGCTAATGAGCGAGTTCCCAAGCATGAAGCAATAACCGGAAATGGAGCGACGAGTATCGGCACAGGTAGCCCAGTCAGCATCGGCAAATCCAGTGAGATGCAGATTAGAAGTAGAGGAGAAGAAGAGACCAGTTGCAGGTCGGCCTTTTAAATATCGGAGTACACGAAAAGCAGCCTGTAGGTGAAAAGTTGTTGCACAGTCCAAAAATGGAAAATGAGTTTCATAAAAAATTACATTTCTGGATATGAAAATTTCCTTTGATTTTAAATCAATAAGTCGAAAACCCTTTGTTCCTAATTTAAAACCAAGAAAAGCTGTTTTTCTGGCTCTTGGGTCTAATTTTGTGTTTCAAATGCCATTTCTTTGCCGCTGCTAATGCTAACATTACTCGTAGGGTAGTCATTTTGACAACTGGACTAAAAGTATCACCATAATCTACTCCTTGCACTTGAGTGAATCCTTTTGCAACTAGTCTCGCTTTGTGCCTTTCTATGGTGCCATCGGGATTGAATTTTACCCGAAAAACCCATTTGCAACCCACAATATTGAATTTTATCTGAAAAATTCATTTGCAACCCACAACCTTCTTGTTTTTTGGGAGTTCAGTGAGACACCAAGTTCTGTTCTGATCTAGAGCTGTCAATTCATCTTGTATTGCCTTTCTCCAACATTCATGTGCAGCCGCTTCCTCATAAGTGCTAGGTTCTTGATTTGAGGTGATGGCTAGAGAAAGTGACTTATATTTCGGGGTTAGTTTATCATATGACAAGTGTTGTGAGATAGGATATAAAGAGTTAGAGTTGGAAACATTGCTAGAGTGAGCTGTGTGGGTTGTCATACAATGATAGTCCTTCAAATAAGCAGGCGGTTTCTTGACTCTTTCAGACTTTCTAGTAATTCAGTCATGTGTGATGTCAGAGTGTTGTGATGCAGGTGCATTATCAGTGTGTGGTGTGGTAATGGGTGCAATGGTGTGTGAGAAAATTGGTGAGTGCATTGAGGTTGAAAAATATTCATTTGAATCTATGAGTGTGGTATGTGTGGGTGATTGCAAATGATGTGTGGATGGTGTATCATATTGAAAAAGATCAATGCATTGTGGAGTACGAATGGGCACTTCAGAAATGTCAGTGCTAGTGGAATGTAAAAATGGAAAATGAGTTTCATAAAAAATTACATTTCTGGATATGAAAATTTCCTTTGATTTTAAATCAATAAGTCGAAAACCCTTTGTTATGTTGCTGCCATTGGTAGAAGTGGGAGGAGTACCCATACTTCTTATAGCATAAATCTTCTGTGTGGCCTTGCTTGTTGCAATGAGAGCAAGCCAATGTAGCTCCACGACCTCTGCAATGGGAGGATCTGTTTGCCATGTTTGCCATTTTGAGAAATCAATGAATCACAGAGTAATAGGGATTCAGATCTTCTTCCTTCCAACTCGTTGATCGGAACAGCTATGTTCACCAAGAAAGAATCTTGCGAAATAGCCTCTCGTCAAACTCTATTGGATGAGTTTGAAGGAAGAGGTAAGAATGGGGGAAAGAAAATGTCGAAAGAAAAATTAGGGATAGAAAGAGAATGGCAAAATTGGATTCGCAACTTTTTTTTTTTTTTTTTTTGATTCACAGCTTGGTTGCTCTCCACACTCACCGCACCATGAAGAAAATCTCATGCCCTAAGCTGTTCAAGCTGTGATGTTGATGGTTTGATGAATCAGAAAGGATTAAGAGAGGGAGAGAGATAGGTTCTTCTCATTATTGGAGAGAATGAAAAATCTCCTTTTGAAAATATTTGTTGAGTTATTACACCTTATATACTATGTACTTTTTTTTATGTACTCTCACTACAAAAATAATTACAATGGTAAACCTATTATTGATAAAGAAATAATCTAGGTAACAAAGTAATCAATATTTTCTTTTATATTTGAGTTAGTACTAATCAATTTTTCAATTTTTTTTTTACTAAAATTATTGATATCTTAGTTTTTTTAAATTGTTTTACATTATATATTGTGGTGGAAGATAGGAAGTCTTACACAGGGTTCTGAAAACCCCTTGAAAAATAGGAAGTTCGATTTGAAATTTTATTGGAATTTCACTTAAAATTTAAAATATTTAAAATATTTTTATAATTTAATTATTTTTTCTTAATTTTTTTTACTTTTTATTTTCGGTGTCTCCCACATTTTAATATTCACTCTTTTTTCTTTCACCATTTTCATTTTCTTATTTTCTCTTTCCTTCAACTCATTTATAATATAATATATACTTTGTTTTGAAAAACTTACTAAAAAAATATCCACATATATAAATTTTATGCGTTTAACTTAGATTAATAATACCAAATGTTTGTCAATACGTCTAAATATTTTAAGGAAAGTGTGTCAATTATGACAACCAACAAAAATTGCATAATTTTATTCTATTTTAATAACATGAATTAGTAGTTATAATTTATCTTTAATAACTATCTTTTTATTATTTACTTACTATATCATTAGACCACTCAACAAGTTGATTCTTGATAGTTTATGTTTATATTTTGTTGTTGGTTTGTCATTGAAATTAAGCATGAAGAACCATTTATTTTTTTACTAAATAAATATATTTATTATTTAAATATAATGTTATATTAATTAATAAAAGATAAAATTATCTATTATAAAAATTTAATTCATTTGATAAATATTTCAAATATTGAAATTCAATTCAATTTTACAATTTTATTAATTTATTCTAAACACCAAATTCAATTCAATTCTAAGCTATTAAAAGTTTTTAAACAAGTCATAAGTCCCTGGTGGGTAACAAGTGGTGTAGTCCCTTCTAATTTCTAAAAGAGAGATTCAAGTTCCTCGCCTTTATATTGTTTATGTGATGTAAATATTTTTTTGCAGAGTAATGTTACATTATTAATAAATATTATTATTTTTGGCAAATAATAATTTATATTCATATTTATAAGAATTTTGTACATAATAAATATATAGTTTTACATAGATAAATTAATTTTGTATACATAAATTAATAAAATTTATTTGTTAAAGATAATTTAATATTTGTATTACTCAAACGATGACAAAAAATATTAAAAATTATTAGTCTCCAATTTTTTTTATTATATTGATATCTAATTAGACACTAATATTAAAATAAAAATGATTTTTATTTAACACACACAAGTATATTGCAAGTTAAACTCAAATTAAAATGCAAAATGCACATTTATTTTGTCTTATATAATCTGAAACAACAAATACTTTTACATCATTAGATAGAATATAAAACTTATTTTATATGAATGATAAGAATAACACTCTGTTTGATAATACAAAATGGTATAGACTCAACATATATAAAAAAATAAATAAGAGTTAATACACATATCACATCTCTAATTAATTAAATGTTTCAATGTGTATGTTGAACTATAGTGGTTGACGTGTTCTAATTCATGTACAGCTAGGACACAACCGTGTTGGAAGAATTATAAATACAAGAAAATGCAGTGGCTCAAACATGGCATGTCCAAAACATTGAACAGAAAATATACATATAAGCTAAAGGACCCCTTTGGCTATGTCCTTTTTCAAAGACCGGAAAATTCAATATATTATTATTATTAGTCATTGGAACAAAAGAAGGAAGCTTCATTTCAATACATAGAATTATTAGCCTTAAAAAAGAAGTCCATTATATAGGAGGCTTGTGATATAGGGGTAGTGCCACCTCTCAGCCTAGTTGAATTTAGTATACACAATGTTCCCCTACAACCCTTCCTTTTGGATTAGCAATGGAAGGTTCATAATTAGATTAAGAACCTTGATGGCTTGTACTAGCAGACTCTAGGATAACATAATTTGTTTTTGTCCCTCAATAATAATGTACTCTTATATTAAAAATTATACGTATTCAAATAAGTGCCGCACGTTTAGTGCATCTATCACAGATCCAAATTCACAAAAGGTACACCAATTTGTTTGGTGAGTCACTTTTTTTTCCCTTGTAATTAGTTTCACGGTAATGAGTTAATGTTAAACTATCCTACATATACTATGGTGATAGTGATAGCAGTAAGATGACATTTAATTTAGTTAACTTTTAGTTTTTATTCGCTAATTAATTCAATTTTTGAATTTTAAAATAATCAGTTAGATCTTTAAATCTTAGAACGAATTAAATTAGTTCGTCTAACAAATTTTTACTTTGACATTATTAATAGAATACTAACGTAGATTCATCTGATACGATTTCAAATTTCTAATCTTGTCATATGCGATACTTAATTAAAGGTCCAAGATGTATGAATGTTGATTAACTTTTTTTTCCCTAATAGATTGGACCATTTTTAATTTCATGGATTATAATACTACAAATCTACACACTACATTCCATCATCAATAATAAAAATAATTTAAAAATATAATTATTTTAAAACAACATTAAAAAAACAAACTATTGTTTGGTAATATTCTATCATAAACAGCACATATTCTATATAATTTTCATTATTTTGGTTACACACAATTCTCATAATAACAACAAACATGAAGTAATCTTAGTGGGTGATCATAAATAAGCTCTGCTAAAAGAAACCGAGCTAAGAACCAAAAAGAAAAGAAAACTTGAAATGCTAGAAGATTGTGTAATTGTTATTTAGAAAATGAATATATCAATCATCCTATTGAGTTTGCGTATCTATAAATATACATATTAAGACTCTTAAGATTCTGTACCTTTTACACCCCCTTCAAACTCAAGAGTGGTCTTTGTACCATTCTGAGTTTGTTTCTAAACTTGTCAAAAGTAGAAGAGAGGGGTTTAGTTAATATATTTGCTATTTGTTCGGTTCCCGGAATATGAACAACTTGGAGGAGTTTCGAATTAATCTTGTCTCTGACACACTGAATGTCCAGTTGAAAATGTTTGGTTTTGTTATACAAAACTGGATTCGCTGCTAGCATACATGTACTCATGTTGTCATAGAATATGGTTGGAGAAGTGTCCAACTTTATCTTCATCTCCATTAATAGATTTTGAATCCACTCGAGCTCTGCTTCGTAGGAGGCTAAGCTTCGAAACTCCACCTCAGTGGAGGACCTACTAATTGTAGTTTGCTTCCTACAATACCAAGAAATAAGATTAGTTCCAAGAAATACACAAAATTCTGAAACAGATTTTCGATCTTCAAGATCAGCAGCCCAATCAGAGTCTGTGAATCCATAAAGTCTATAATCTGAGCACTGATTAAAGATAAGACCATAGTGTTTTGTTCCCTGAAGATATCTTAGAACTCTTTTTACTGCCTTCCAGTGAGACACTAATGGGCGATGCATAAATTGGCTTACTTTGCACACTGCAAAAGATAAATCTGGCCTTGTAATTGTGATATATTGTAGAGCTCCAACAACAGATCGATAAAATGAAGGATCTTCAAACTCTTCAGACTCTGAAGACATTAATTGTAAGGAGGATATCATTGGTGTTGGCATTGGTGAGGCTGAGGTCATTCCCACTTTAGACAGTAAATTCTTTATATATCTAGTCTAAGAAAGATGGATCTGGCCTTCAGATTGTTGATGAACTTCAATACCTAAAAAATAATGTAGCACTCCAAGATATTTTAAAGTAAACAGATTATTTAACTTCTTTATCATTAAATCAATTTCCATAGTATCATCTCCAGTTATAATGATGTCATCCACATAATATAATATATAAATGACATAAGTGGTTCTGTGTTTAACAAAAAAAAGAAGTGTCTGATTTTGTATTTTAAAAATCAAATGAATAAAAGGTTGAACTCAACTTGAGAAACCATTCCCTAGGTGCTTGTTTGAGTCCATAAAGACTCTTATTGAGTTTGCAAACTAGGAAAGGAGAGTTTTGTTCAAAATCTATAGGCTGAGTCATATAAGTTTCTTGACGTAAATTACCATTTAAAAAGCGTTATTAAAATCAAACTATCTCAAAATTCAATATTTGGACAGTGCAATAGATAAAATAATTCTCACAGTAATAGGTCTTATTATAAGACTAAATACCTCTTGAAAGTCAATACCATGAGATTGATGAAAACATTTGCAACTAACCTTGCTTTATATCTTTGAATGCTACCATTTGAATTTCTTTTAATGGCGAAACCCCATATATTGCCTATTATATTAGCATTGACAGGGGGTTGAACTAAAGTCCATGTATTGTTTCTAATCAATGCTTTATATTCTTCTTGCATCGCCTCAAGCCAATGAGGTGATTGAAGAGCAATAGCGTTTTTTGGTAGTTGCTCAGTATTAGTGTCAGTAGTATTAGTAGTAGCAATCAAGATTTTAGGTTTAAAAATACCTAATTTGGACCTTATTGTAATATGATGTGTATTGATAGAGTTAGTATGATCTTGTAGAGGAGGTAATTGGGTTTGGATGCCAGAAACAGGAATTTGACCTTCTGAAATAGTAACTTCATGTGTAACTTGAGCTAATGATGAGACTTGTGCAGTAGAAGTATTTGTAATTTGAGGACTGATAGTACTAGGAGCTATGTCCGTGACATGTGTTGAATTAGTAGCTGTAACATGAGTTTGTGTATCACTAGATGATGGGTTAGTAACAATTATAGGTAAAAAATTGGGAGAAATAGTTGAACTTGATGTACAATGAGTTGGGCCAGTAGCATCTTTAGGTAAAAATAAAGAATTGTATGGAAAAACACTTTCATCAAATAAAACATTCCTAGAAATATAGACACAGCCAATGGGTGCTAAACACTTATAGCCTTTATGTTGGGGTGAATATCTAAGAAAAATATATTGTTCTGATTTATAGTTAAACTTAATAGAATTGTGTGGCCTCAAGTGTGGATAACAAGCACTTCCAAAAATTTTTAAAAAGGTATAATCAGGTTTATGTGAAAATATCATTTCATATGGAGACTTGTTATTCAACATAGATGTGGGTAAGCGATTAATCAAGTAAGTGGATTTTAAAAATGCTTCATCCCAATACATAAGAGGCATGGAGGCTTCCATTTCACTAATGACCCAATTTCTGGCAGGTTTGGATCACTGCTAGGCATCAGGTGTCACTTTTCTGTAATCCTATAAAACTCTAGACTCGATAATATTTACTATATATGAGCCTTTTGTACTAACAGGATCACATATGTTAGCTTATTTTTATCATATGCTTTTCTTAACAAACCCATTAGCAAAATCATAAATATCATCAGATATAAACAAAATAAAATAAATATCAAACTAATAGCAAAATCAAATGGCAACAAGATTACATAAAAACTTTCTATATATGTCTTAAGTTAGTTCATACAAACGTGACACGCTTAGCTATATATAGATATACATATAAACTTATATACAACTAACAACTTTTCAGAATATCTGGTTCATATAGAAAACCGCTAAACTGGTATCCAGGCTAAAAAAAGAAAAGAAAAATATCAAGTCCTACCCCTCAAAAATGCTACACAAGTGAGGGAAAGCAAAGTCTAAGGAATAAAGACCATCTATCCTACATTCTTCTCACCATCGGGGCACAAATCTACAGGCATCATCTCAGGACTAGTTTCGAGCATCTTCTGTAGGGTTCGAAAACACATGCTGCTCCAGTACCCTTCTGAATATAACTCCAGTGGCAACAGTCAAGTTGAAATCCTCCATCTGAGGGGAAAAGGAAAAAGGAAGGGGTGAGAACCTATATAGTTCCCAGTAAGGCGACACCGTAAAGATACATCTCTCTCGTGAACCATAGAGTTCTGCCTCTATCGTAATAACTCGCTTGCTAAGTCTCTTGGCTACTTCCATATCGCGGCTCTGACATAACTCTATATTGGCATCTTCTGTTGGGGTTATGCTGCTCCTTACGCTATTCTTTATGGAAATTATTCCTAGTTTTACTATCTTAATGTAAGCTTTAGAGAAATTATAATTATACAACTTTAGAACACAAACAAGAAACAGAGAATAGAAAATTAACTAGAAGCAGATAGCACGTAGCAGAAAGAATGAATAGTAAACATTTATAATGAAATGCACAAACAATTTTATGACGCATGCCTGTACCTAGTACAGGCCATGAGCTCATGCGTCGGTTGTCTATTCGCAACCCGACGTTATTGATGAGCGGATAATTTATACGCTTTTTGGCATTATTTTTAGATAGTTTTTAGTATAATCTAGCTACTTTTAGGAATGTTTTCATTAGTTTTTATGCTAAATTCACATTTTTGGACTTTACTATGAGTTTGTGTATTTTTCTGTGATTTCAGGTATTTTTTGGCTGAAATTGAGGGACCTGAGCAAAACTCTGATAAAAAGGCTGACAAAGGACTGCTGATGCTGTTGGATTCTGACCTCCCTGCACTCGAAATGGATTTTCTAGAGCTACAAACTCTAAATGGTGCGATCTCAAAAGCGTTGGAAAGTAGACATCCAGAGCTTTCCAGCAATATATAATAGTCCATACTTTATTCGAGATTAGACGATGTAAACTGGCGCTCAACGCCAGTTCCATGTTGCATTCTGGAGTCAAACGCCAGAAACACGTCACGAACCAGAGTTGAACGCCAAAAACACGCTACAACTTGGTGTTCAACTCCAAAAGAAGCCTCTGCACGTGTAAAGCTCAAGCTCAGCCCAAGCACACACCAAGTGGGCCCCGGAAGTGGATTTCTGCATCAACTACTTATTTCTGTAAACCCCAGTAGCTAGTTTAGTGTAAATAGGACATTTTACTATTGTATTCAGTGTCTTTTGACCACGTTACATCTTTGGTCTCAGTTTTATTCCATTATTCATCTTAGGAGACTATTGATCACGTTTTGGGGGCTGGCCATTCGGCCATGCCTGAACCTTCATCACTTATGTATTTTCAACGGTGGAGTTTCTACACACCATAGATTAAGGGTGTGGAGCTCTGCTGTACCTCAAGTTTTAATGCAATTACTACTATCTTTTATTCAAATTCAATCTTATTTCTGTTCTAAGATACTACTCGTACTTCAACCTGATGGATGTGATGATCTGTGACACTCATCATCATCCGTCCCTATGAACGCGTGCCTGACAACCACTTCCGTTCTACAAGCGAAAGCTAGAGTGTGTATCTCTTGGATTCCTGATGCACGACGCATGGTTGCCCTCACCTGACAACCGAGCCTTCCATTCTGTGAGATCAGAGTCTTCGTGGTATAAGCTAGAATTGATGGTGGCATTCATGAGAATCCGGAAAGTCTAAACCTTGTCTGTGGTATTCCGAGTAGGATTCCAGGATTGAATGACTGTGACAAGCTTCAAACTCGTGATTGTTGGGCATGATGACAAACGCAAAAGAATCAAGGGATTCTATTCCAACATGATCGAGAACTGACAGATGATTAGCCGTGCTGTGATAGAGCATTTGGACCTTTTTCATTGAGAGGATGGGATGTAGCCATTGACAATGGTGATGCCCTACATACAGCTTGCCATGGAAAGGAGTAAGAAGGATTGGATGAAGGCAGTAGGAAAGCAGAGATTCAGAAGGAGCATAGCATCTTTATACGCCTATCTGAAATTCCCATCGATGATCTATATAAGTATTTCTATCTTTATTTTTAGTTTATTTATTATTATTACTTGAAAACTCCATAACCATTTATTATCCGCCTGACTGAGATTTACAAGATGACCATAGCTTGCTTCATACCAACGATCTCTGTGGGATCGACCCTTACTCACGTAAGGTTTATTACTTGGACGACCCAATACACTTGCTGGTTAGTTAAGCGAAGTTGTCAAATTATGTTTAGACCATGGTATTGAGCACCAAGTTTTTGGGGCCATTACCTGGGAATCAATTTCGAACAACAATTTAAGTATGAATCACAATTTCGTCCACCAAGTTTTTGGCGCCATTGCCAGGGATCGTTTGAGTTTGGACAACTGACGGTTCATCTTGTTGCTCAGATTAGGTAATTTTATTTTTTGTTTTATTTTCAAAAATTTTTCAAAAGTCTTTCAAAAAAATTTATCACCAATTTTCGAAAATTTTCAGAGTTTTCAAGAATGAATTCTAGAGTTTCATATAACATGTTTTAGCTTGGCTGGCTGTTAAGCCATGTCTAATTCATAGGATTTTGATTGAGGACTTTAGATTCATTACTTTCTTTTTCCTATATGTTTTTCGAAAAATATAAAATAAAATACAAAAAAATAATATTTTGTGTTTCTTGTTTGAGTCTTGAGTCAATTTATAAGTTTGGTGTCAATTGCATATTCATATTGTTCTTGCATTTTTTGAAAATTCATACATTCATTGTGTTCTTCATGATCTTCAAGTTGTTCTTGGTAAGTCTACTTGTTTGATCTTGATAATTTCTTGTTTTGTGTTCTTTGTTGTTTTTCATATGCATTTGTGCATTCATAGTGTCTAAGCATTGCAAATTTCTAAGTTTGGTGTCTTGCATGTTTTCTTTGCATAAAACCTTTTTCAAAAATATGTTCTTGATGTTCATCATGATCTTCAAAGTGTTCTTGGTGTTCATCTTGACATTCATAGTGTTCTTACATGCATCATGTGTTTTGATTCATAATTTTCATGTTGTGAGTCATTTTTTATGTTTTTCTCTCTCATAATTAAAAATTCAAAAATAAATAAATATCTTTTCCTTTTTTCTCTCAAAATTTCAAAAATTTGGGTTGACTTAGTAAAAAATTTTTAAAATTAGTTGTTTCTTGTAAGTCAAGTCAAATTTTCAAATTTTAAAAATCTTATCTTTTTAAAACTTTTTCAAAAATCAAATCTTTTTCATTTTTCTTATTAATTTACGAAAATCCTTTAAAATATTTTTCAAAAATCTTTTTCTTAGTTTTATCTTTATTTTCGAAAATTATGCTAACAATTAATATGATTGATTCAAAAATTTGAAGTTTGTTAGTTTCTTGTTAAGAAATGATCAATCTTTAAAGTCTAGAATCTTATCTTTTAGTTTCTTGTTAGTAAAGTAATCAATTTTAATTTTAATCATATCTTTTTATCTTATCTTTTATATCATATCTTTTTCAAAAATTTGATTTTAAAATATCTTTTCTAACTTCTTATCTTCTTATCTTTTCAAAATTAATTTTCAAATCTTTTTCAACTAACTATTTGACTTTTTTGTTTGTTTCTTATCTTTTTCAAAACCACCTAACTACTCTTCCATCTCTAATTTTCAAAAATACCTCCATCTTTTTCAAAAATTCATTTTAATTAATTAATTGTTTTAAATTTTAATTTCAATTTTATTTCTTATCTTAATTTTCAAAAATCATTAACTCCTTTTCAAAAAATTATTTTCGAAAAACTTCTCTCTCATCTTATTCTATTTATTTATTCATTCACTAACACTTCTCTTCATCTCAAATCACTGCCCCTATCCTCACCCTTGTGTTTGGATTATTCATTCTTCTTCACTCTTATTCCCTTTCTTCTTCTACTAACAATAAGGAACCTCTTTACTGTGACATAGAGGATTCCTCTTCTTTTTCTGTTCTCTTCTCTTTCATATGAGTAGGAACAAGGAAAAAGGCATTCTTGTTGAAAGGACTCTGAAGAGAAAACTAAGAGAAGCTAAATTACAACAATCTAGAGACAACCTTGCTGAAATTTTCGAACAAGAAAAGGAGATGGCAGCCGAACCCAACAACAATAATGCAAGGAGGATGCTTGGTGATTATACTACACCCACTTCCAAGTTTGATGGAAGAAGCATCTCAATTCCTGCCATTGGAGCAAACAATTTTGAGCTGAAACCTCAATTAGTTGCTCTAATGCAACAGAACTGCAAATTTCATGGACTTCCATCAGAAGATCCCTACCAGTTCTTAACTGAGTTCTTGCAGATCTGTGAGACTGTTAAGACTAATGGAGTAGATCCTGAAGTCTACAGGCTCATGCTTTTCCCTGTTGCTATAAAAGATAGAGTTAGAGCATGGTTGGACTCTCAACCTAAAGATAGCCTGGACTCCTGGGATAAGCTGCTCACGGCCTTCTTGGCTAAATTCTTTCCTCCTCAAAAGCTGAGCAAGCTTAGAGTGGATGTTCAGACCTTCAAACAAAAAGATGGTGAATCCCTCTATGAAGGTTGGGAAAGATACAAGCAGATGACCAAAAGATGTCGTTCTGACATGTTTTCAGAATGGACCATGATAGATATATTCTATTATGGTCTATCTGAGTTCTCTAAGATATCACTGGACCATTCTGCAGGTGGATCCATTCACCTAAAGAAAACACCTGCAGAGGCTCAAGAACTTATTGACGTGGTTGCAAATAACCAGTTCATGTACACTTGTGAGAGGAATTCCGTGAATAATGGGATGCCTCAAAGGAAGGAAGTTCTTGAAATTGATGCTCTGAATGCCATATTGGCTCAGAACAAAATGTTAACTCAGCAAGTCAACATGATTTCTCAAAGTCAGAATGGATGGCAAAATGCATCCAACAGTACTAAAGAGGCATCTTCTGAAGAAGAAGCTTATGATCCTGAGAACCCCCTGCAATATCAGAGGTAAATTATATGGGTGAACCTTATGGAAACACCTATAATTCATCATGGAGAAATCATCCAAATTTCTCATGGAAGGATCAACAAAAGCCTCAACAAGGCTTTAATAATGGTGGAAGAAGTAGGCTCAGCAATATCAAGCCTTATCCATCATCTTCTCAGCAACAAATAGAGAATTCTGAACAGAGCACCTCTAACTTGGCAAACTTAGTCTCTGATCTATCTAAGGCCACTTTAATTTTCATGAGTGAAACAAGATCCTCCATTAGAAATCTGGAGGCACAAGTGGGCCAGCTAAGTAAGAAAATCACTGAAACTCCTCCTAGTACTCTCCCAAGCAATACTGAAGAGAATCCAAAAAGAGAGTGCAAGGCCATTGATATAATTAACATGGCCGAACCTAGAGAGGAAGGAGTGGACGTGAATCCCAATGAGGAAGACCTCATGGGACGTCTCTCAAGCAAGAAGGAGTTCCCTATTGAGGACCAAAGGGAATCTGAGGCTCATATAGAGACCATAGAGATCCCATTAAACCTCCTTCTGCCATTCATGAGCTCTGAAGACTATTCATCCTCTGAAGAGGATGAAGATGTCACTGGAGAGCAAATTGCTCAATATCTAGGAGCTATCATGAAGCTGAATGCCAAGTTATTTAGTAATGAGACTTGAAAAGGTGAACCTCCCTTGCTCATTAGTGAACTAGATACATGGGTTCAGCAAACTTTACCTCAAAAGAGACAAGATCCTGGAAAATTCGTAATACCCTGCACCATAGGCACCATGACCTTTGAAAAAGCTCTTTGTGACCTATGGTCAGGTATAAATCTTATGCCACTCTCTGTAATGGAGAAGTTGGGAATCATTGAGGTACAGCCTGCCATATTTTCATTACAAATGGCAGCAAGTCAGTAAGACAAGCTTATGGATTGGTCGAGGACGTGTTGGTAAAGGTTGAAGGCCTTTACATCCCTGCTGATTTAATAATCTTAGACACTGGGAAGGAAGAGGATGAATGCATCATCCTTGGAAAACCTTTCCGTGTTTAAGACCCAAGGGTGTTCTTCTGTAAACATAGAGAGGAAGCATGAAAAGCTTCTCTCAGTACAGAGTCAAACAAAGCCCCCACCATCAAACTCTAAGTTTGGTGTTGGGAGGCCACAGCCAAACACTAAGTTTGGTATTGAATCCCCACATCCAAACTCTAAGTTTAGTGTTAGGAGTCTACAACATTGACTTGATCACCTGTGTGACTCCATGAGAGCCCACTGTCAAGCTATTGACATTAAAGAAGCACTTATTGGGAGGCAACCCAATTTTTATTTATCTAATTATATTTTTATTTTTATTTTTCTTTTATGTTTTATTAGGTTCATGATCATGTGGAGTCACAAAATAAATACTAAAATTAAAAACAGAATCAAAAACAGCAGAAGAAAAAGCACACCCTGGAGGAAGGTTTTACTGGCATTTAAACGCCAGTAAGAAGCATCTGGCTGGCGTTCAATGCCAGAACAGAGCATGGATCTGGCGTTGAATGCCAGAAACAAGAAACATCCTGGCATTTAAACGCCAGGAAAACACCCTGAGGAGAGCTGGCGCTGAACGCCAGAAACAAGCATGGAACTGGCGTTCAACGCTAGAAACATGCTGTAAATGGGCGTTGAACGCCCAAAACAAGCATAAAGCTGGCGTTCAACGCCAGAAATAAGCATCAATCTGGCATTGAACACTAGGATTGCATGAAAAGGGTGTTTTACATGCCTCATTGGTGCAGGGGTGTAAATCCTTGACACCTCAGGATCTGTGGACCCCATAGGATCATCTCAGGATCTGTGGACCCCATAGGATCCCCAGCTACCTCAACTCACCTTCTCTCTTCTTCACCACTCACATCCATCCATCTTCCCCATCACCTCTTCACCACTCACATCCATCCATCTCTTCCCCACCCAATCCCACCCATATGGCCGAAACATACACATCTCTCCCTCTCCTCCATATCTTCTTTTCCTTCCATTCTTTCTTCTTTTGCTCGAGGGCAAGCAACATTCTAAATTTGGTGTGGTAAAAGCATAGCTTTTTTTTTGCTTTTCCATAACCATTGATGGCACCTAAGGCCAGAGAAACCTCAAAAAAAAAAAAAAGAGAAAAGGGAAGACAATTGCTTCCACCTCCGAGTCATGGGAGATGGAGAGATTCATCTCAACAATCCATAGCTCAGTAGTAGAGCATTTGACTACAAATCAAGAGATCCCTGAGATACCTCAGGGGATACATGTTCCTCTACATAACTATTGGGAACAACTCAACACTTCTCTAGAAGATTTGAGTTACAATATGGATCAATTAAGGGTGGAACATCAAGAGCACTCCATCATTCTCCATGAAATTAGAGAAGATCAAAGAGCAATGGGGGAGGAGCAACAAAAGCAAGGAAGAGACATAGAAGAATTCAAGGACATCATTGGTTCTTCAAGAAGAAAGCGCCACCATCACTAAGGTGGAGTCATTCTTTGTTCTTATTTTCTTTTTGTTTTTTTTTCGAATTTATGCTATATGTTTGTTTATGTTTTGTGTCTCTACTTCATGATCATTAGTATGTAGTAACTATGTCCTAAGGCTATGAATAATTCCATGAATCCTTCACCTCTCTTAAATGAAAAATGTTTCTAATTCAAAAGAACAAGAAGTACATGAATTTCGAAATTATCCTTGAATTTAGTTTAATTATATCGATGTGGTGACAATACTTTTTGTTTTCTGAATGAATGCTTGAACAGTGCATAATTTTGATCTTGTTATTTATGAATGTTAAAATTGTTGGCTCTTGAAAGAATGATGAACAAAGAGAATGTTATTGACAATCTAAAAAATCATGAAAATTGATTCTTGAAGCAAGAAAAAGTAGTGAAAAAGCAAAAGCTTGCGAAAAAAAAATGGCGAAAAAAATTAGAAAGAAAAAGAAAAAGCAAGAAGAAAAAGCCAATAGCCCTTAAAACCAAAAGGCAAGGATAAAAAGGATCCAAGGCTTTGAGCATCAATGGATAGGAGGGCCCAAGAAAATAAAATCCAGGCCTAAGCGGCTAAATCAAGCTGTCCCTAACCATGTGCTTGTGGCATGCAGGTCCAAGTAAAAAAGCTTGAGACTAAGTGGTTAAAGTCGTGATCCAAAGCAAAAAGAGTGTGCTTAAGAGCTCTGGACACCTCTAACTGGGGACTTTAGCAAAGCTGAGTCACAATCTGAAAAGGTTCACCCAGCTATGTGTCTGTGGCATTTATGTATCCGGTGGTAATACTGGAAAACAAAATGCTCAGGGCCACGGCCAAAACTCATAAAAGTAGCTGTGTTCAAGAATCAACAAACTTAACTAGGAGAATCAATAACACTATTTGAAATTCTAAGTTCCTAAAGATGCCAATCATTCTGAACTTCAAAGGAGAAAGTGAGATGCCAAAACTGTTCAGAAGCAAAAAGCTACAAGTCCCACTCATCTAATTAGAATTAATATTCATTGATATTTTGGGATTTATAGTATATTCTCTTCTTTTTATCCTAATTGATTTTCAGTTGCTTGGAGACAAGCAACAATTTAAGTTTGGTGTTGTGATGAGCGGATAATTTATACGCTTTTTGGCATTGTTTTTAGATAGTTTTTAGTATAATCTAGCTACTTTTTAGGGATTTTTTTCATTAGTTTTTATGCTAAATTCACATTTCTGGACTTTACTATGAGTTTGTGTGTTTTTCTGTGATTTCAGGTATTTTCTGGCTAAAATTGAGGGACCTGAGCAAAACCCTGATAAAAGGCTGACAAAGGACTGCTGATGCTGTTGGATTCTGACCTCCCTGCACTCGAAATAGATTTTCTGGAGCTACAGAACTTCAAATGACGCGCTCTCAAAAGCGTTGGAAAGTAGACATTCATAGCTTTCCAGAAATATATAATAGTCCATACTTTATTCGAGATTAGATGACATAAACTGGCGCTCAACACCAGTTCCATGTTGCATTCTGGAGTCAAACGCCAGAAACACGTCACGAACCAGAGTTGAACGCCAAAAACACGTTACAACTTGGCGTTCAACTCTAAAAGAAGCCTCTGCACGTGTAAAGGTCAAGCTCAGCCCAAGCACACACCAAGTAGGCCCCGGAAGTGGATTTCTGCATTAACTACTTACTTCTATAAACCCTAGTAGCTAGTCTAGTATAAATAGGACATTTTACTATTGTATTCAGTGTCTTTTGACCACGTTACATCTTTGGTCTCGGTTTTATTCTATTATTCATCTTAGGAGACTATTGATCATGTTTTGGGGGGCTGGCCATTCGGCCATGCCTGAACCTTCATCACTTTTGTATTTTCAACGGTGGAGTTTCTACACACCATAGATTAAGGGTGTGGAGCTCTGCTGTACCTCGAGTTTTAATGCAATTACTACTATCTTTTATTCAAATTCAATCTTATTTCTGTTCTAAGATACTACTCGTACTTCAACCTGATGGATGTGATGATCTATGACACTCATCATCATCCGTCCCTATGAACGCGTGCCTGACAACCACTTCCGTTCTACAAGCGAAAGCTAGAGTGTGTATCTCTTGGATTCCTAATGCACGACGCATGGTTGCCCTCGCCTGACAACCAAGCCTTCCATTCCGTGAGATCAGAGTCTTCGTGGTATAAGCTAGAATTGATGGCGGCATTCATGAGAATCCGGAAAGTCTAAACCTTGTCTGTGGTATTCCGAGTAGGATTCCGGGATTGAATGACTGTGACGAGCTTCAAACTCGCGATTGTTGGGCATGATGGCAAACGCAAAAGAATCAAGGAATTCTATTCCGACATGATCGAGAATCGACAAATAATTAGCCGTGCCGTGACAGAGTATTTGGACCTTTTTCACTGAGAGGATGTGATGTAGCCATTGACAACGGTGATGCCCTACATACAGCTTGCCATGGAAAAGAGTAAGAAGGATTGGATGAAGGCAGTAGGAAAGCAGAGATTCAGAAGGAGCACAACATCTTCACACGCCTATCTGAAATTCCCATCAATGATCTACATAAGTATTTCTATCTTTATTTTTAGTTTATTTATTATTATTATTCGAAAACTCCATAACCATTTATTATCCGCCTGACTGAGATTTACAAGATGACCATAGCTTGCTTCATACCAACAATCTCTGTGGGATCGACCCTTACTCACGTAAGGTTTATTACATGGACGACCCAGTACACTTGTTGGTTAGTTGAGCGAAGTTGTGAAATTATGTTTAGACCATGGTATTGAGCACCAAGTTTTTGGGGCCATTACCTGGGAATCAATTTCGAGCAACAATTTAAGTATGAATCACAATTTTGTCCACCGGTTACTCGGGGCGAACCCCAAATATGGTTTCTTTACCGTGTCAGTCAAGCACAATTATCATCATGGCCCATGGGTATGTCGATTAGGATATCTTGGCATCACGGTAGAAATAAGCTATCAGTTAGGCGAACATTTCCGCATTAGCAATCTCAGGTTATCAGTTTGGCGGGCACTTTCCCATTAGCAATTTGGCACAAGGCCCATTCAACATACAATATTCTATCAGTTAGGCGGACATTCTCGCATTAGCAATCTCAGGCTATCAGTCAGGGGAGCACTTCCGCATTAGCACTTTGGCACAAAGGTCCATTCAAATAAACAGTTCTCATGAATCATTTCCATTCTTGGTTTCTCATTTTCTTTCTTTTCATTATACCTCTGCATCACCATATAACTAAACATATTTCCGCATCACCATGTTACTAAGCATACTTCCGCATCACCTTTTAACTTTAAACCTTCCTAAGGACAACTTACATTCTTATTCATTTTCCAAACTTATTTAGCCTAATACCTTCTTGGCGATCAATTTTCTATTTAATAACTAATATAACAAACGAACTCAGATTCATGTAAATTTTATGTCCACGAATTTGTATTGAACTCAAGTTTCTAAAGAACTAAGAATTATATTTTTCTGGGTAGTTTAACACTAGATATTAAAGAAAAATTGAGGCTGTTGTTCTAAATTCTTGGAACAACACCTTACTATCTTGTAATGTGATTTTTATGTTGCAAAAGCTTATGCATAGACTATCTTTCTTGATAAGGTCATTCTAGATATCCTAATATTTAATTTGAATTAGGTTTTATTGTATTTTGGTTAGAATTGAATTTGATAACAAACTTTGAAAATCTGTTGCTGCACTCATAAAAATTCAGGAAAACAACAGGCAGCTCTGTTTTTGTAAAATCCATAATAAATTCAATTCTAATTCGTTGCTTCTAGATTTTGGTAAAGATACGCTCAACTTCCCTAAGTTTCAGAACAAACAATTTTTAGGTTTATATCACTTAATTTGATTAATTAATTCTCAATTGGAATTAATGCCCTGTTTTCATAAATAAATTCAGAATTTTCAGCAAGCAACCCAGCTTCCAAGTGACTTAATTAAGTCTACAAAATAAATATGAATATGAAATTTGTACTCAATTAACTAGACCTTCAAAACCCTTTTGGTAGCAACTTAAAATGTTAAGTAAAACATAAATTTCAATAGTTTGAAATTGACATTGCAGGACCAAAAAACAAGAAAAATTCTACAGCAGCTACTGTTTTCAAAAATTCATATCTTTTAAACCGTTTGACTAAATTCTTTGAAATTTTTATGGAAGATTCATGACACAATGAAGTTTTACAGAAAAGTAATTTCATCCAATATTTTAGTCTGGACTGTTCCCAGAAATTCGTTCATTCTGCTGCCAATTATGCAAAAATTTGCAGAAATTTTACACAATGTAATTCCAACAACCTCACATACCAAATCTTATATTTAAACCTAAAATTCCTCTAAAATCATAATTCTACCTTTCTTTTGACTAACCAAAGTTTCTAGAATGATCAGCACAGCTCCAAGAGTTTATACTCATTAATTCACCTTTTTACATTCATAATTAAACATTCACTTTTCTGCATTTTTATCATAACAGACATTTAATATGCACTCCTCATCAATCAAACACATAATAAACCATCAATCATCACAAGTACACACAGCTGCAAACATAATATTCTATATATCCTATCACTTACCTTGTTTGTTGATCAAACACACAAAGCTTGCTTCTGCTGCCTCTTTGCAACCGAACTCTAATCGCAACAAGAACCAACATTCTCTATTACACACACAAGGCCATTCAGCCAAAATTAATACAAGCAAGGGAAAATTACTTACCCTTTCTTGCTTGTGATGGTGGCTGTTTCAAAAATTACGCAAGTTAGATGAATGGAGCAAGGAGTTGGTCAGAGGTTTGAATTAGAGAAGTAAGGAAAGAAGGTGAAATTACTGGTTCTTACTTTACAAAGAAGCTCGAAAAATTAATTGGGTGAGTAGGATGAAACTCCTGCTTCAGCTTTGACCATCCTCCTCCCTACTTTCCCTTATTTTTCTGTCGCTGGCCCTTCCTTTCTTTTCTCTGCTTGATGTGCGTTTTGGAGAAGAAGAGAAATTGAAGCTACTTACCTATATTCATATAGAAGGAAGGGGCTGAGCTTGCTGATGAGAGCTTCGTGCCTCCTCCTCCCTCTAACACAAGAGCAGTGCACATCTGAAGAGGTGGAACTATGGTTTATGAATAAGTTTAAAGTGGTGCTGAGAGAAGAGGTAATCAGGGTTGGGTTTAATTGGGTGGGAGGTGGTTTGATTGGTCCAAAGAAAAAAAATCAATCCGGTTCAAGGCTTGGTTCATTAAAATAGTGTGGTTCAATGATTTATTTATCAACTCTTTTCAAAAATAACTAAAGAGATGATTAAAATCTTATGAAAGTAATTATTCCATAGAATAATTGAATCGGAAGGGTAATTTTTGAAATCACCGAATCTCATTGCTAATTAAAACAGAGTAAGATAATATTAAAGCTTAGGACACATTTATCTCTCACGATATATCTATTCTTTTCACTCATCAAGTCTAAATCCGCCTTATTATTTTATGATGAGGTGATTCTCGGATATTTATCAAATTTCTCATCACAGAATTTTTGAGTATAACTCTGTGGAGAATCGAGGTGTTATAATAAATACCTGATTCAACAAGAAATTCTTCAAAGGCATTAGAGGTGAATTCTTTTCCATTATCAGATTGGAAACATTTAATTGAATGTCCAGTCAAGTTTTCCATAAGTTTCTTATATTGTTTAAAGGCATGCAAGACTTGACTCTTATTGACCAGTAAATATATGCAAGTATAGCGAGAATAAGCATCTAAAAAGGTTACATAATATCTATATCCTAAGTGAGAAATTAAAGGGGATGGTCCCCAAACCTCTGAATAAACCAAATTCAAAGGAGCATGATATGGGGTAATTGAGAGAGAGAGAAGGGAAGTTTATGCATTTTAGACTTAGCACAATGAACACATAAAGAAGGAGAAGCACTATTATTATTATTATTATTATTAATAGGTGCAGAAATATTACAGTTTGACAACACTTGATGTACAGTCTTGGAAGCAGCATGTCCAAGTCTCAAGTGCCAAATATGATAAGAATTACAGGAAATAGAAAAAATTACAGGACAAGAACTAGAGCTAATAGATTTAGGGGCAGAGATATTATCAAATTGGTAAATTCCTTGGGTTCTAAAGCCTTGTAAGAGAATATCCTTCGTGTGTTTACATTTGACATAACATGATTTGGCATGGAATTCAAAGAAAACCTGATTATCCTTATCAAATTTAGCAACACTAATTAGATTCTTGGTAATTTCAGGTGTATGAATAAGATTGCATAAATGAAATAATCTTTTTGAATCTTTTGCAAGCAACAAAGAATCACCAATATTTGAAATGTGCATACCTGTTCCATTTACCTACCCTAACTTGATTGGGACCTTGATATTCTGATGAGGACAAGAGATTAGACTGATCATGAGTGACATGGTGCGAAGTCCCTATATTTGGATGCCAAGCATCGTCAGTGACTGAAGATGGTACTACCGTATACACTACAGGATTGTGAAAGAAATTTGATAGTGGTGGAGGAGTGGAGGCTCGGGTTGATGGTTGTGAAGATGGATTTCTTGAAGAATTGTGAGAGAAGGTTGAGTGAGTAAATTGAGATTGAGATGGTGAAGAAAAACTATGATCAAATCTGTGAAAGCAGTGCCAAGCTAAGTGGCCAATTCTGCCACAAACTTGACATTGTGGCCTATTTGAGCCAAAAGAATTCCGATCACCCCTATTGAATCGACCTCTTCTACCTCTTCTACCACCAGATTGAGATTGTGTGAGATTGGTCTGAGCCACAAGGGATTCTGGTTTGCGAAAATTTTTCAGCATGTCTTCATGAGTAAGAAGGAGTGTTTCGACTTCACTTAGAGAAAACGTTTCAGGTTTGGAGCTAACAGTTAGGAGTAACACTTGGTAATCTTCATTAAGACCTTTAAGAATGATCTTAATGTGCTTTTTAGAGGTAATTGGGCTACCTAGTGCAGCCAAAGAATCATTGAGAAACCTGATTTTTGAAAGATAGGTGGCAGCACTTAAACCTTATTTCTTGATTTACTTGAGTTGCATCTTCAATTGCTTAACTTTGTGGTTGGTAGATTTAGAGAAGTAACCTTCAATTTTTGCCCAAATCTCATGGCAGAATTCAATTCCAACCATTTTTCTTGCAAAATCTTGTTCCATGGAAGCTAGAACGAAGGAGATGGTGTTGTTTGTTATAACAGCCATGGATCAAAAAGAAAAAAAGGTTAGGCTCTTAATACCATGAAGTGATATTGGTTGGCGATCATGAATAAGCTCTGCCGAACGAAATCGAGCAAAGAACCAAAAAGAAAAAACACTAACAGAACTTAATTTTATTAAGTAATCTCACTATCTTTTGTACCCTTTACAAAATAAAAGGAAAATAAGTGCTAATATTAAGATAGGGGTTTGTTTACCCTCAACCCAGTTGTGTCTAAAAAAATTATATGAATATAAAACAACAGTCATTAACATAATTATTAGAATAATTACATTTATTATAATAGAATAATCAAATAGAAAGAGTCGCTGCATCGGTGCCTGGATGTAGTGTTGAATGAGGAAGAGTTTCTACGTTTTTGTGAACATACGAGGGTAAATAAGCCAGTTCATAAAGTAAAATGTAAATGTCGGAGCGATAGAAGGTTGAGATTTAGGACATGGAACATAGGCACTCTAACAGAAAAATCCATGGAGGTGGTGGACATTATGATAAGGAGGAAGATTAACATTATATACTTACAAAAAACAAAATAGATTGGTGCAAAGGTTAGGAAGTTGGATACTTCTATATTCAAACTTTGGTATACATGAAAGGTGAAGAATAGGAATGGGGTTGGTATTACTGTGGATAAGCAGTGGAAGAAGGACGTACTGGATGTCAAAAGGGTGGTAGATCGAATTATCTCTATCAAACTTGTGGTGGAGGGAGGTGCTTTTCATGTGATTAGCGCCTATACACCGCAAGTGGGTTCAGACGAACAACAGAAGATAAGATTTTGGGAGGATCTAGAGAGTTTAGTCCAAGACATACCTTTGGGAGATAAGATTTTCTTAGGAGGAGATTTAAATGGCCATGTTGGAAAGAAGTGACTGGGTATGATAGTATTGATGGAGGCCATGGTTTCGGGGTGATCAATACCAAGGGTAAAACTATTTTGGACTTTTCCTCAACCTTTGACCTTCTCATCGCAAATACATGTTTTAAAAAGAGAAACGAACATCTTATAACCTATAAGAGTGGCATGACAAGCTCTCAAATCGACTTCTTCTTATTGAGGAGAGTCGACAGGAAATTTTGCATTAATTGTAAAATTATTCCGGGAGAGAGTTTAACAACACAACATAGGATGCTCGTCATGGATTTTCACGTTGAGAAAAAGTTGAGGAAAAGACATCATACGAAGAACCCAAGAACGAGGTGGTGGCAGATGAAAGGTGAAGAACAAAGAAGCTTCCTAAGATGGGTAGGAGAAAAGGCAAAGTGGGATGGGAATGGAAGCGCGGAAGAGATGTGGAGAGAGATGGCAGAAGTTATTAGAAGGACAGCAAAAGAAATTTTTGGTGAATCTAACGGGATAGGACTAAGAGACAAGGAATCCTGGTGGTGGAATGTAAGCGTACAAGCAAAGATAAAGATAAAAAGGGAGTGCTTTAAAGAGTGGTCTTTATGCCGTAATGCAGATAATTGGGAAAAATATAAGGCGTCTAAGAAAGAGACAAAAGTGGCTATAAGTAAAGCAAAAACAAGAGCATATGAGGGTCTCTACCAGTCTTTGGGCACGAAAAAGGAGAAAAGGTATATATATAGAATTACAAAGAGCCGTGAAAGAAGAACGAGAGATCTGGATAAGGTTAAGTGAATAAAGGATAAGGATGGAGAGGTGCTGGCTCAAGAGAAGAAGATTAATGAAATGTGGAAGAGCTACTTCTACGAGTTATTTAATGAAGGACATAAGAATCTTCCGAGTCTTGGTCGGTTATACACTAGGGAAGAAGATCAAAACTTTGACTACTATCGAAGAATTCGAGATTTCGAGGTAAAAGAGGCTCTAAAGCAGCTAAAATGGCAGGGCAGTAAGACCTGATAATATCCCGATTGAGTTCTAGAAGGATTTTGGAGGAAAAGACATCAATTAGTTAACCAAGCTTTTTAATGAGATTTTAAGGTCAAAGAAGATGCCTGATGAGTGGAGAAAGAGCACATTGGTACTTATCTACAAGAATGAGGGGATTTACAAAGTTGCAAAAATTATAGAAGGATCAAGCTCATGAGCCATATCATGAAGTTATGGGAAAGGGTGATAGAACGGAGGTTGAGAAAAGAGACACAAGTAATAGAGAACCAATTTAGATTTATGCCAGGCAAATCCACCACTGAAGCGATACATGTTAAGAAGGATGATAGAGAGGTATCGTAGTAATAAAAGAGATCTACATATGGTGTTTATTGCTTTGAAAAAAGCGTACGATAGGGTGCCAAGGGAGGTCTTATGGAAGGCTTTAGAAAAGAAGAGAGTAAGAATCACATATATTTGTGCAATTAAAGACATGTATGATGGGGTCACAACTAGTGTGAAGACTCAAGGTGGTGTAATAGAGAAATTTTTTATTGGTATAGGATTACACCAGAGATCATCCTTAAGTCCATACCTTTTTACATTAGTCTTGGAAGTACTCACAGAGCACATCCAAGAGCTTGTGCCATGGTGCATACTTTTTGCCGATGATATCGTCCTTATGGGAGAGTCAAGGGAAGACTTAAATAAGAAATTGGACTTATGGTGAGAAGCTCTAGAAGTGTATGGTTTGCGCATAAGCCGTAGCAAGACAGAATATATGGAATGTAAGTTCGGTTTGGGAAGGGAAAACCCTAATATAGAGGTGAAGATTGGAGAAAACATCCTAAGAAAAGTTAAAAGTTTTAAGTATCTTGGGTGCATCATACAGAATAATGGAGAGATTGAACAGGATGTAAATCATAGGATCCAAACAGGTTGGTCAAAATGGCGGAGCGCATCTGGCTTTATATGTGACAAAAAGTGCCTTTAAAACTTAAAAGTAAATTCTATCGCACTACTATATGACCGACTATGCTTTATGGTATGGAGTGTTAGGCAGGCAAAGGGGAGCATGAACATAAGCTAAGTGTGGCAGAGATGAAGGTGTTGAGATGGATGAGTGGTCATACGCGATTGGATAAAATAAGGAACGAAAATATAAGGGAGAGAGTTGGAGAAGCACCCATTGTGGAAAAGATGGTAGAATCACATCTCAGGTGGTTTGGACATGTGAGAAGAAGATTGACAGAACACCCAGTCAGGAGGGTGGATGAGATGGAAGATGGACAAGGGGTGAAAGACAGAGTAAGACCTAAGAAGACCATCCATGAGGTGGTCAAACGAGAATTAAATGTAAACGGTCTCTCTGTAGACATGATACATAACAGAGCTCAATGACGTCGTTTGATTTATGTAACTGTCCCCACCTAGTGGGACAAGGCTTTGTTGTTGTTGTATTAGTCTAAAGTCATTTTATATATGTATCAACTGATTACATAACACTTTACATTGACTATGTGAATAATTATTTAAAAAAATTGATATAATTAAATAATTGTGTAAAACGTTTTATATTGTAAATACAATAAAATTAAGCTCTAAATTAAATACTTGTAATAATAATAAATA
>NC_029777.3:91265895-91272459 GCF_000817695.3 Arachis duranensis
AAACAATTGAATAACTTTCTTTGAGAATTACTACTTCTCTCTCTCACAAGGAGACTACAATAACACTCTCTCTTGACAAAAGGAGAACATACTTCTCTCTATCAAATATAGGAGAAAACTACTCAAAGAAATCTTATGTTATTCTATCTGGATGACTTGATTGAAATGAATTAAAGAAAAACTCAATTTATAGGTGAGTCTCTTCAATATGAACCATCCATCAATTAGAGGTATATAATTCTTTTCTTTTTCAACCATTAAAATCCTAAGGTTATAAACTAGGATTGTTTATTACCTTTCATTTTATTTAGTTATTATTTATTTATTTATTTATTTTCTAAAATTAGCTTTACTAATTTTCACAATCTCCCACTTAAAGCTAATTTTGATAAATTTTCAAAATTCATGTTGCTTATGTATTCCATAGGCCGTATGAGGATCTACACCATTCAAACTTTTCTGTGTTGATTGGTTTTGTCATGGCATCTGCTAGGTTGTCTTTAGTGTGAATCTTCTGCATATCAACACTTCCTTCTTCTACTACTTCCCGAACAAAGTGATATTGTACTCCAATGTGTTTTGTTCTTGAATGAAAGGCAGGATTCCTTGCAATGTGCAAGGCACTCTGACTGTCACAATACACAGAAATCTTCTGTTTTTTGTGCCCGAGTTCTTCTATCAACCTTTGGATCCAAATAGCTTCCTTGCATGCTTGTGTAGCTGCCATATATTCAGCTTCTGTAGTAGATAAAGCCACAACAGTCTGTAATTTAGATAGCCAGCTTACAGCTCCTCCTGCAAGTGTAAACACATAGCCTGTAGTAGATATTCGTTTATCAAGATCACCTGCAAAGTCTAAAATCTTGTTTGCTGGTCCCAAGTCTTTCATATCAAACTCCCTAGCCAACTGTGCCTTCAATTCTTGGATTTGATCTTTGTTGGGACCTACCACCAACATGTCATCCACATACAACAGCAGAATGATGAAATCATTATCACCAGACCTCTTGTAATAAGTACAATGATCTGAACTAAGTCTGTTGTATCCAAGGCTAATAATGAAAGAATCAAATCTCTTGTACCAACACCTTGGCGCCTGCTTTAGACCGTACAGAGATTTAGTTAACCTGCAAACCAAGTTTTCTTTTCCTTTTTCTTCAAAACCTTCTGGTTGGAGCATATATATCTCTTCTTCAAGTTCTCCATGAAGAAAAGCAGTCTTTACGTCTAATTGCTCTAGATGTAAATCAAATGCAGCACATATAGCCAAAACTACTCTAATAGTAGTTAGTCTCACCACTGGAGAAAATATTTCATTGAAGTCAATACCTTCTTTCTGAGCATATCCCTTGACAACCAATCTTGCACGATATCGTTCCACCAGATCATTACTATCTCGTTTGATCTTGTAAACCCATTTGTTACCAATGGCTTTCCGACCTGCTGGAAGTTCAACAAGTTTCCAGGTATGGTTCCTATGTAATGCCTCAATTTCTTCTTGCATTGTTGTCATCCACATAGAAGCATCTGGATTGCGCATAGCCTCCATAAAAGTTGTTGGTTCTCCATCTTCTGTCAAAAGACAATATGCATCATGGTTTGTCAAAACATAATTTGAGTGCCATGATGGTGTTCTTCTTTGTCATTGGCCTCTGCTTCTTGTTCTTCGTGCTGTGGTTCTGGTTCAGAAAGATCACCTTCTCTGCATTTTTCATCTATTTGAACAGTGGTTATCTCTTTAACAGTGCTATCATTTTTTTGTTCTTTTTATAATTCATCTTCTGCAAATATCACATCTCTACTGACAACTACCTTGCGGGCAGTGGGATCCCACAGGCGATACCCCTTAACTCCGTCAGTATAACCCAAGAATATACATTTTCTAGACTTTGGGTCCAGCTTTGTTCTTTCCTGGGAATTGTACATTACGTACACAGGACAACCAAATATATGTAAAGAAGAATAATTAGGTGGCTTACCTTGCCACATCTCCATTGGTGTCTTTAACCCAATTGCAGTTGATGGTGACCGATTTATCACATAACAGGCAGTTTTAACAGCTTCTGCCCAAAAAGACTTAGCTAAACCTGTAGTTTGCAACATAGCTCGTGCTCTTTCTAGGAGAGTCCTATTCATTCGCTCTGCTACACCATTTTGCTGAGGCGTATATGCAACTGTGAATTGTCGTTGAATACCTGCTTGCTTGCAAAATGTTAGAAAATCGCCATCGACATATTCTCCTCCATTATCTGTCCTTAAACACTTGATCTTCTTTCCAGATTCAAGTTCTAACTTTGCTTTAAACTCTTTGAACATCGCAAACACGTCTGACTTTTTCTTGATCGGGTACACCCATAGCCTCCTAGAGTAATCATCAATAAATGATACAAGATATTTTGCTCCTCCTAGGGACATCTCCGGCGATTCCCACACATCAGAATGAATCAACTCCAATATGTGCTTGCTCCGAGCAGTTGATCTACCAAACGTTAATCTATGTTGTTTGCTTGTAACGCAGTGCTTACAAAATGGTAAGTTTACCGATTTGAGCCCGGGAATGAGATTACGTTCTACAAGAATCTTCAAACCTCGTTCTGACATGTGGCCTAGTTTGCAATGCCATATCATCGTCATTTCTTCTTGGCTTGTTGAAGCAACCGATGCCTCTGCTTCTTGCAAAGTATCTCCCACAAGCATATATAGATTTGCTGCAATCTTTTCTGCTTTTATTACCACAAGAGCTCCTTTAACAACTTTCAAGATCCCACCTTCAATATGGGTCTTGCAGCCAAGTTCATCCAGTTGCCCAATCGACAACAAGTTCTTCTTCAAGCCCTTCACATGTCTTACCCATTGAAGTGAACGAATAGAACCATCAAACATTTTTATTTTGACAGTACCTATTCCAACAATTTCTAAGGCATGATCGTTTCCCATAAACACAGATCCTTCTAAGACAGGTTCATATGTACAAAACCAATCACGATGAGGAGTCATGTGCCATGTTGCTCCTGAATCAACAATCCAAACATCAGTGAGCTGTTTGCTGCCTTTAGAACCAATTGTTGCTTCGCCATACAGGATTTCTCCATCATCAGAGGTACTCGCAACACATCCTTGAGAACTTGATCCTTCTATAACCTTCTCTATACTCTTCTTATTCCAACAATCTTTCTTGAAGTTCCCTCTCTTACCACAATTGTAGCATTTGATCTGCTTCTTACTTTGTGACTTTGGTCTACTTTGACTCTCACTGGAACCACGCTCCATTGATCTTCCTCTTGTCATCAACAAAGCCTCTGCTTGTTTTGAGCTCTCTAATCTATCTTCCTTATTCTTGCGCCTAGATTCTTCTTCAAGAACCGCAGCAGCCATGTCATCAACAGAAAGATAATCAGTCAAAACATTATTAGTTAAGTTAATGATTAGCTGATCATATGAATCTGGTAGACTTTGAAGTAAGAGCTCTGCACGTTCATTTTCCGCTATGGTATATTCCAACGATGAGAGTTGGGAAAATAGCGTATTTAGATTGTTGATGTGATCCGTTGCCGATGTGGACTCACTCATTCGAAGAGTATAAAGTCTTCTCTTCAAGAATATCTTGTTGTGAAGTGACTTGACTTCATATAATTTTGTGAGAGCATCCCAAATTTCCTTTGCTGTCTTTTTCTCTGCTACACTTGATAAAACTGAATCAGCTAGTGCCAAGTGTAAGTTTGCAACAGCATTGTTGTCCATCTCCTTCCATTTTTCATCTGTAATTCCAGTGGGTCTACCTTCAATTGCTGTCACGCAATTGTCTTTTCTCATAATGGCTTTTATCTTCAATTTCCATATGGAAAAATTACTCCCACTGAATTTCGGAATTTCATACTTTATGAATAATTTTTTTTGAGAATTACAACTTCTCTCTGTTACAAGGAGACTACAATAACACTCTCTCTTGACAAAAGAAGAACACACTTCTCTCTACATATATAGGAAAAAATTACTCAAAGAAATATTATGTTATTCTATCTGGATGACTTGATTGAAATGAATTAAAGAAAAACTCAATTTATAGGTGAGTCTCTTCAATATGAACCATCCATCAATTAGAGGTATATAATTCTTTTCTTTTTCAACCATTAAAATCCTAAGGTTATAAACTAGAATTGTTTATTACCTTTCATTTTATTTAGTTATTATTTATTTATTTATTTATTTTTTAAAATTAGCTTTACTAATTTTCACATTATATTTGTTAGTTTTTATGGATGTGGTATATTATTATAGGTAATTGTCCTAAAAAAAATTGTTCAATAATGAGTTGTAAAAATCGTATTAGAGAACTTTCAAAACACTTGAGGGGACCTCATTGAATGTTTGGTAGCTGATTTGATCACCAAAACTAAGGACACAAATGCTTATTCTAAGGTACTTCCGTATAAAGAAAGGTTACGTTCCAGCTGTTAGCAATGGAGCAAACCACAAGTGCCTCTATACATTACTCATAAGTCATAATATATAAGATTTAATGAATATGCAATATATATATGTGTCCATAAATATGTGTCTTGCACGACTATTATCTTAAAAGTAAATTTTATTGCATAACAATTAAATCAGTTACATTATATGTAATAGAATATTGAACGGTAAAAGGTGAATATGAAAATAAATTAAGTATGATAAAGATATTAAAATAGATGAGTAGTTATATACATATAAATAAAATAAAAAATAAAAATATAAAAGAAAAAGTCAGATTAACATTTATTGTTAAAAAGATGATAAAAAATAATCTCAAATGATTTAAATATATAAAAAAAATTTGAAAAAATATTCAATTAAGAGAGTGAATAACATAAAAGATAGACAAAAGGTAGAAAAAGATTTTAAAAAATTATATACAAAGTAATAAGAAAAGATTTAATTTACCTGTAAATAATTTTAATGTAGACATGATACATAATAAAATTTTAAAAAATTTAATGGCATCATCTAAAATTACACATTTTAAAATTATATTTAGATAATAATTTATTTTATGCTATCTCTGTATTCTTTACTAAGCTATAATACTAAATACTATTTTCTAATTGACCTCACATTTAAATAGGTATTTCTTACCATTTCATTTAAATTTGAGATTTTATATTCGACTTTCGTTTCTTTCTCTAATTAAAATCTTTATTCATTGATAACAAAGAAAAACTAAATATTCTATTAGACATATAATATTGATCTTTAAGAGGAGGTCAACATTATATGAACACATACATATATAAGAATTTGATTTGAGTTTTATACCAAACCTCAAATAATGCCAGCATAATTTGTTTTATAAATTAAAAGGTTTTATCCATCAGTGTTTTAAGAATATATTTTAATTTAATTATATTTAAATAAAAAATTATGGAAAATACAGACAATTAATATATCCCCCATTTTTTTTAGAAAAATAAGATCCCTTTTAAGTTCAAAGCATATTCATATAATCATATGGGCGTGATTGAATTGTTTGTTGAAGTTGCATTTGCTTCTACACTTAATTCCATCCTATAAATTGTGTAAAAAGCGATCTAAATATTGGTTGCTTTATTTATTCGGCTCCAGCCCTCTCTTAATTATTTATATTAACTTTCTTTCAATTCATTTTAGAATCCTTAATTTCAGGTTCCTATTGATAGCAACCACATGGGAACAGTAGTTTCCATGAAAGAAAATGTCTACCTTACAGGTCAAGCAGCTTTTTTTTTTCTCTTTTTTTTTTAAATACTAGTCTATGTTCCGTGGACTCCACAGAATCATTAAAAGAAATATATGAAGTTTTTTATTAAAAAATTAAACAAAATATATATAATAATTATTATAAATATTTTATAAAATTATAATAAAAACAAAAATTTACTAATTTTTAATATTAAAAATATTAAAAATAATTAATATTTTTCTTAATTAATTTGAATTAATCGAGTGGTTATCTTAGTTGTTCACTTAAGTAAGTATTAGGATTTTGAATCTCACCTTATGTATGTAACAATTTATTGGTTAGTAACAGACCTTTAATAAATGGAGCTTTAATCCGTGGAGGATTAATTCTTAGCCTGCCGAATTGAAAAATACAGTAAAAAAAATATTTGTCTTGGAAGTAGAACAATTTCATTGATAGTAATACTTAGGGAGGTTTTTTTGTTGAAATTTAATTGTGACAGCTTTATTTATTAGTATCATATATTCATATTTATTTAGAAAATCAAAACAATATAATCAACGTTGTTATCGGTTAAAATTTCATATTTTATGACATAATTTTCAAATTTTCAAACTTATAAATTTATATCATTACAAAAACTATCAGATTGATTAATATTCCTCAATAATATTACCACAATATCGTTGTTGAGTACTAGTTTGTGTGAAAAAAACTTTTGTTATTCAATTTAATATATAATTTATTTTATTAAAAAATAAATTATTATTTCTATATTGATAAATATATTTTTCTCTATTTTTTATACTATTTTATTTGGTAATAATTACCATTAAAAATAAAATAAATCACTATTTTATCTTATA
>NC_029777.3:91272559-91290637 GCF_000817695.3 Arachis duranensis
AAAGATAATTAAAATTTTTTTAGTTTGATTAAATTTTTTTTGTAAGTATATCTAAATTTTATATATGCTAAATGTAATAATATTTAATAATATAGTATTTATTACAGTAATGAGTCAAAACATTAATTCAAGTGAGTAAGATCAACTTAGATCCATTGTTATTAAGATTCTAAATCCGAATTAGGTTTATTATCTTAGGACCTAATGCAGATGAAGTCCACGCGTCCCATACATTTCAAATAGACTCAAATTGAATTTTTGTTGTTAGTTAGAGATGGTAATTGAAGGGTATTTACAAATTTAATTAAATTAATATTATTAATATTATTATTAATATTAATGAATGGCTACTAACCATTTAGTACTATTTGGTTAAAAGGACACAACCTTTTAAGGATTGTGTATATTCAAAACATTGTGTCTATTGGCTAAAGGGACACAACTCTTTGAGAATTGTGTATGTTCAAAATATTGTATCTATTGAAAATAGAAAAGACACAATCATTTGAGTACGTAATCAATCATAATTGCTATGTGCAATATGTATAAATAAGGTCTTATCCACTATTTCACAAGGTACAACTGTACAATTACTGAGTGTACAATTTACTCAATTATTAAGATATTTTCTTTGTTCAAAAGAGTTGAGAATTTCTTACTATTGCTAATTAAGAAACTCTTAGGTTTCATTGTATCTTGGGAGAGTATTGTCATCAATCCTATAGTAACTAAGTGTGGGGACAAATATCTCTCTAAAGAAAGCGATCTAATCGTGCCTTTGAAACCATAACGCAATATAGATTTTGTCATCTTACCATCTTTATATACCCAACAATTTTAGAGAGATATTCGTTAAAGATAACACAAAATCAAAACACCACGTTCAAGGTCATGAATCAAGAGTTTGTCAAGTTAGATCACTTTGATGGAACGAACTTCAACCGTTGGAAGGACAAGATGATGTTTCTTCTTTCAGTTCTCAATCTTGCATATGTGATTGATCCAAAGACTGCACTAATTGCCGAGGCCGCTGAAAATTCCACATCGGAAGCATATCGAGGTCATATTCTCAACAGTTTATTCAACCGACTCTATGATCTCTATATGTTAATTCAATCAACATTGGAGATTTGAAAATTTTTGGAAGAAAAGTACAATATTGAACGACAAGGAACATATAAGTTTTTTATGATGAAATATTTTGAATTTATTATGAATGATACTATGTCTCTCATAGATCAAATTCATGAATTACAAATCTTTGTAAGTAGACTTTGTAATCTACAAGTGGTGATTCCTGAATCATTACAAGTTGGAGCAATTATTTCAAAATTGCCTTTATCTTGGAATTGTTATAGGAATAAACTTTTACATCTTGGTGAGGACTTCACAATTGAGAAATTACTAAGGCATATACGTATTGAGGAGGAAACTCGAAAACGTGATGCTATGTATCTTTCTCAAAATTTTAAAGTGAATCATATTGGTGAAAACAACACAAATAAGAAGAAAAGAAAGTTCTCTAAAGATTCAAAGCAAGACAAGAAGAGACAAAGAGAGTGTTATCGTTGTCACAAGAAAGGACATTATATCAAAGAAAGTATATTTCTGAAAAAGGAAGCACCAAAGACTAACTTAGTGAAAGAGAATGATCTAATTGCTATGGTTGCAGAAAAAATATAAAACATGCATATTGGCATGGTTATAGAAGTCAACATAGCAACACAAGAAAAATCACTTGAGTGGTAGTTAGATTCTGGTGCTACTTTTCACGTTTGCAATGATCGCAACCAATTCAAAACATATGAAAAAGTGAGCAATAGAGAAGTCTTAATGGGCAATGACAACTCGGCCAAAGTTTATGGTCAAGGAACTGTGGAATTGAATTTTACATCTGAAAAGAAATTAAGTTTAATAAATGTATTTCATATTCTAGATTTGAGAAAAAAAAATAGTTTCTGTTAGTCTCTTGTGTAAGAAAGGATTCAAAGTTGTAATGGAATCTGATAAAGTGATCTTGCTTAAGAATGATATATTCATAGGAAAAGGATATTCTACTGAAGGCATGTTTAAACTTAGTATTAATAAAGTGGATGTTTCATTGTATGTTGTTGATTCTTGTGATTTATGGCATAATAGATTAGCACATTTAAATTACAAATCAATTGAATATATGCAAAAAAATAACTATATTGATCCTAGTAACAAGGATTTTAATAAGAAATGTGATATTTGCATACAATCCAAAATTACTAAAAAAAATTTCTAACGTTGAAAGAAATACACATTTATTGGAGTTGATTCATAGTGATATTTGTGAACTAAATGGAAATATTACTAGAGGAGAATAAAGATATTTTATAACTTTTATTAATGATTGTTCTAGATTTACTTATGTGTATTTGCTTAGAAATAAAGATGAAACTTTTGAAATGTTTAAGAAATATAAAATGGAAGTAGAAAATATGCATGATAAGAAAATAAAAGTTCTTCGTAGTGATTGAGGTGGAGAATATTTTTCTAATGAATTTGATCACTTTTGTGAATTACATGGTATTGTGCATGAATCTTCTGCTCCATATACTCCGCAACAAAATAGTTTGGCGGAAAAAAAAAATCGTACCTTAGTGGATATGGTTAATTCAATGTTACTAAATGCAAAATTTCCTTACAATTTATGGGGTGAAGTATTATGGACATCATGTCATATCCATAATAGGATACCATCAAGACATAGAAAGGTTTCTCTTTATGAAATTTGAAAAGGAAGGAAACCTAATTTGAATTATCTTAAAGTGTGGGGGTGTTTAACGTTTTATCGAGTTCCTGATCAAAAGAGAACCAAATTGGGGCCAAGAGCCATAAAAGGCACTTTTATAAGATATGCTCAAAATTCTAAAGCATATAGAATATTAGACTTAGTGTCTAATGTAGTTGTTGAATCAAGAGAAGTAGAATTTATTAAAAATAAATTTATCAATGATTCAACTTCTAATTCAGAATATTTTCAAAATGATACTAATATTTCACAAGAAAAAAATAATCAAAATAATAAACATCTAAGCGATAAAGAGTTGATTAAACCAAGAAAGAGTTTGAGAGTAAGAAAAAAAAGGACTTAGGTCCAGATTTTATTTCTTCTCAGGCTATCACGTTTTTGGAAGAAGGAACTAGGGATTCTGTGACAAACAAAATTCCTATTGTGATGAATAGAGGGTGATCCTCAAACGTTCAAAGAGGCTATCTTCAAGGAATTCTACTTTTTAGAAAGAAGTAATAAATGATGAAATGGACTCAATATTATCTAACAATACTTGGGTCTTGGTTGATTTGCCTCCAAGATCAAAGCTTATAGGATGTAAGTGGGTATTTAGAAGAAAGTATAACACTGATAGTTTATTACAAACTTTTAAAGCAAGGTTGACCAAGGGGTTTAGACAACAAGAAGGTCTAGACTATTTCAATATCTACAAACCTGTGACAAGAATGACTTCTATTAGGACTCTTATAGCATTAGCATCCATTCACAAGCTTCATATACATCAAATGGATGTTAAAACAGCTTTTCTAAATGGAGATCTTAATGAAAAAATTTATATGGAGCAACTGGAAGGCTATGTGCTACCCGAAAATGAAAAGAAAGTTTGCAAATTAATTAAGTCTTTGTATGGGTTAAAACAAGTGCCTAAATAATGGCATGAGAAATTTGATTCAGTGGTATTATCAGATGGCTTCTCACATAATAGTGTGGATAAATGTATTTACTCAAAATTTACTAAAGATTATGGGGTAATCATTTGTTTATATGTTGATGATATGTTAATCATCGGAACAAATTTAGAAGAAATTCGTATAACGAAGGAGTATCTAACTTCTAAATTCAAGATGAAGGATTTGAATGAAGTTGACAAAATATTAGGCATAAAGGTGCATAAGAATGAAGTTGGCTTTACTTTAAGTCAATCTCATTATATCAAAAGGTATTGGAAAAGTTTGATCATCTCACAATTAAAGAATCCAATACGTCCTATGATCCTAATCTTAAATTAGAAGGAAATATGGGAAAACCTATAGCACAATTATAATATGCTAGTGCTATAGGAAGTTTAATGTATGCAATACATTGTACTAGACCTGATATAGCATTTGCAATGTGCAAATTATCAAGGTTTACAGGAAAGCTTAGCAATCAACACTGGAAAGCTATAACAAGAGTTCTTAGTTATCTCAAGAAAACCATAAACTTGAGATTATATTATAGTGATTATCCTGCAGTTTTAGAAGGATATTCCGATGCAAGTTGGATTACAAATCTTAGTGATAACAAATCCACTTCAAGATAGATTTTCACCATAGGCGGTGGAGTAATAAGTTGGATCTCAAAGAAACAAACATGTATTACACATTTTACTTTGGAGGCTGAGTTTGTAGTTTTATTAGCCGCAGGTAAAGAAGCGGAATGATTAAGAAAATTTTTGTATGATATAAAGATGTGGCCACAACAGACGACAGCCATTTCAATCTTCTGTGATAGTGAATCAACCATGTCTCGAGCATATAATAAGGTTTATAATGAAAATTCTAGACATATAAGTTTGAGACATGAGTTTGTGAGGTAACTAATAGATGATGGTGTAATTACCATCACTTATGTAAGATCTCAAGGAAATTTAGCAGACCCTTTGACTAAAGGTTTGTCAAGGGATAAAACTAAAGAGACTACTGCTAAAATGGGATTAAAACCTATTATTGCTAAATGATGTGAACTCAACCTTATTCTAGTTGACCACTAGTTTCAAAGTTTAATGGGTAATAACAAGTTATTTAGCAATTGGAGCACTAAGGTATAGGATTTAGTGCTATTTACAATAAATTAGGAGGGTGAGTTAAAACTCTTAATGAAATGATAATATTATTTATCAAAAGATTCTACCTACATGAATATAAGAGTGGTGCCATTCTAATCAAGAATTTTAGAGGTTTTATTCTCGTAAATATTCATGAAACCAGGATGAGCACAAGGCCATATAAGTGCTTAAAATTATAAACTCTTGAATTTGGGAGGTATAAGTAATATGTGCGCTTTTTGGTACTAGCATATGGAATATAGGTTTAATCGACTATACACTTATTACTTCATTAGAACTTTAAAATTTACACTAAAAGAATGTTTAATTTTAGTGACACATTCTTTATGCATATAATTGTATGTCATTAAAATTTTGTAAATAATGGGAGATCGAAGGGTATTTACAAATTTGATTAAATTATTATTATTATTAATATTAATGAATGGTTACTAACCGTTTAGTACCATTTGGTTGAAAGGACACAACCCTTTAAAAATTGTGTATATTCAAAACATTGTGTTTATTGGCTAAAGGGACACAACTCTTTAAGAATTGTGTATGTTCAAAACATTATATCTATTGGCAATAGAAAAGATACAACCATTTGAGTATGTAACTAATCATAATTTTTACGTGCAATATGTATAAATAAGTTCTTATCCACTATTTCACAAGGTACAAGTACTCAGTGTACAATTTACACAACTATTAAGATATTTTCTTTGATCAAGAGAGTTAAGAATTTCTTACTATTGCTAATTAAAAAGTTATTAGGTTTCATTGTATCCTAGGAGAGTATTGTCATCAATCCTCTAACAACTAAGTGTGAGGACAAATATCTCTTCAAAGAAAACAATCTAATCATGCCTTGAAACCATAACACAATATAGATTTTGTCATCTTACCATCTTTATATACCTAACAGTAATAAATACTCATGTGAGTGCAACTAACTTCCTTTCCCGTTTTTCACTCCCATTTTAAAAAAATTCGTTTCGTCTCCATTTTTATCGCAAGTCTCTATTTAATTATTCCCTTAAAAAATGTAGATACTCATAGTTATCTATGAATATTCTTTAAAGATTTTGAAAAAAACTAACAAAAAATTTTTAATATAATCATAAAATAATCAATTCAATATAATTCAACACAATTCATAATATATTTATTATAAAAAATAATATTTTAAAAATAATATAAAAATATCTTCCAACATAATATTATAACATAATTTTTGGGATAAAATTGAGCGACACAATGACAGATTCATAGAAATGTTATTGTTTGACAAACATTATTGTTTTCTATATATATGAAATTTGAATATGCTCCCCCCTTCTATCTTTTGTGCTTTAGGTATATTTTTTTATTTTTTAATTTTTTTATCTTAATTCTACCAAACTTTTTATGATTTTATTTTATATTAATTTTTTATATATTATGATTAATAATTCTTAGAAATGTTGTTATTTTATTTTGAGGCATTTTAATTTTTTATAATATTTTTTAAAATTTGATTATTAATAGGTTTTTCTTCAAATAATTTGTTTTGAAAATTTTTTAATAAAATCATATTTTAATTTTTCTCTTTTATGTTTTATATTCATTAATTATATTAATTTTTTATTGTAATATATTTTTTATTTACTTCATGTATTATTTTTTTATCTTCTTTCATCACTTTTTTTAATTGTTTTTATTTTATTTTATTTTTAATTATTTATTTTATTTTTACTGTTCATATATAGGTTTATCATAATTCATCACATGTTCTTTTTGGAAATAAGTGATTTTTTAGGTTATACTTTTTTGAGAAGTGCTACACATACAAGTCTTTTTGACTTACAAGTCCTACAAGTTATTAGGCCTTTTAATGCGTTATTCAACGTTTCCTATTTTCAAAGCGCTACACTCAAAATGGTTCTTCTTCCTCTTCCTCTTCCTCTTCCTCTTCTTCTTCTTCTTCTTCGTTTTTTTTTTCGATTTTCATGGTTTCTGAAATCAAGCTTTGAAATCGTTTTGAAGAAGAAGAAGCAGCAGAAGATGAGGAGAAAGAGAAAGAGTTCTGAATTATGCAACGAATTTTAGGTGTATTTCTTAAATACTTTGGGTGTATTTTTCGTAATCCTTTGGATGTATTTCTGTAATCCTTTTGAAGATAATGAAACTTCAGAAATACACCCAAACGATTACAGAAGTACACCCAAAATGATTACAGAAATACACCCAAACGGTTACAGGAATTCACCCAAACGATTATAGAAAATACACCCAAAGAATTACAGAAAATACACCCAAAGAATTTAAAGAAATACACCCAAAATTCGTTAAAATACATCTTATGCATAATTCAGAACTCTTTCTCTTTCTCCTCCTCATCTTCTACTGCTTCTTCTTCTTCAAAAACGATTTCACCATGAAAAATCGAAAAAAAATAAAACAGAGAGAAAAGAACGTAAATGAAGAAGAAGAGGAAGACGATGAAGAAGAACGTGCAGAAACGAAAGAAAAGGAGAAGAAGAAGAAGAGTAAGAGGAAGAAGAACGTGCAGCAAGAAGAAGAAGAAGAAGGAGAAAGAGAAGGCAAGAAACGAAAGAAAAGAAGAAGGAGAAGACGAAGAGGAAGAAGAATGGTTGGAAGTGTGTTTTGAGCGTTAGTTTTAATTGAACTTGTAAAGCTTACAAGCCTTAATCGCTTGTATGCGAAGAATTACTCTACTTTTTTATTGATTCTTTATTTTACTTAATGTGTTTGTTTTTTAATTTTTTAGTTAGTATTTAATATAATAATCTATAAAAGTATTTACAAAAATGTGATCTCATTCTGCCCAATAATATTCAATACAATATTTAGTCGACAAATAATAACACTCTCATTTATTGTTATATTGATTCGGTATAAATTAAAGATGGAAAAGTCTAGGAGCAGTTACTTTTTCAAATTCTAACCAGCATGTAACCAGTAAAAAAAAGTGAGTCATTAAATGAAATTTCACACCATTAAAATCATCAATGATGATTATTTAATGGCTACAAATCACAAAAGTTGCTGGCTCTCTAGCATTCTTTTTATTTTTACTTTTTTACATTTGTTTGTATAGTATAATTTGTATTTGTAGTTATTGACATCACCATACATAAATTTTACTATTTATATAACAAATTTTAGAGATAGCTTTTACATATTATAATTTATTTTTATTTTATCTGTATATTTAATTTTTAATAATAATTTTTATTTATTTATGAATAGATTATTTTTTACTTTAATGTACATACGATGAATATTATAATTTATAATTTTGGGTTATTCAATAAGTATAATTAACAGGATCTTATTTCTATTTTTGAGCATTAATAATGTTTTCTTATAAATATCTTTAAACTTATTGCATAATTTATTTTCACAAAAAATAATAAAATTTGATTTATGAAAATTTAAATTTGAACATTTTTTACGATTAAGTTCAAATTTTAATTTATTTTATCGTTGATAAAATACTTATTTTATAACAATTATTTAATTTGACCAAAATAAATATTAAATTATTTAATAATATATTAAAAAGGACAAGATATAAATTAATATTTATTTTTTTCTTAATTTTGTCAAATTTTTCTAAGATTTTATTTTATATTATATTTTTTATGTATTTTGAGTAATAATTTTAAGAGTGTTATTATTTTATTTATTAAAATTTTAAATTTTTGTAAAAATTGATTAATTGGTTCTTTTTGATAATCTTTTTTTGAAAAACTTTTATAAAAACGTTTCTTGATTTTTCTCTTTTAATTTATTTTTTATATTTATTGATTACATTAAACTTTGTGTGCAATGCATTTTTATCAATTGTCCTAATTGTCTTTTCTATTTTTTTATACTTCTTTTAATTTCTCTCTTTACCTTGTTTTAATTACTTATTTTACTTTTACTTATAATATGTTTATTATATTTTATTTCATCTTAATCTCAAATTTATAGTTAACTTTTAATTGTGTAAAATTAAATAGTTATTTTTTAAATATTCTTAAATATATTATCTATTATATATAATATTTAGGATAAAAAAATAAATATAAATTAAAAATATAATTTAACTTGAATTTAAATTAAAAAAAATATTGAGAAAATATCTACTAATTTTGTTTTTAATTTTCTATAATTTTATTTAATTTAATGATAAAAATTACTCTATAACCAATAACAACATCGATGCAAAAAGATACTATAAGTGTCTATAAAATAAAATAAAATAAAATAAAATATGTAAAATAAATAATATATATGTAATTCTAAAATTGTCAACAATACTATTATGGACAAATTTAAAAAAAATTATGGATTAGCATAAATTTTTTTAATATTTTTTACTTCTTTCTTCCATTTTTGTATGTAAATTATTTTTTAAAATATTATACGAAGTTATCTTAGAATTTTATGAGTGGTTGGACTATCTCTACGTTACAAACCAATTAATATTAGCAATAAAAATAATAAAACCATCCACTAAAACAGATATTTGAGAAATTATTTATGATTTTGGGCTAAATGAAAATCCGTGAAATTCCACGGGATCAAAAATAGAGACCCACTCTGATGAGTAACGGGGAATGGGGACGGAAACATGGATAACTGTCTCATGAAAACTATTTAAGTCTTCATGAATATGAAATTTTCGATTTACACTAATTTATATATAAAAATTTATTTCATGAATTTAATAATCCTAATTCGTGCTTCAAAATTTGAATCCCTCTTCATTCTTCCAAACTTTAACTCTCTTTCTTATTTTCTCTTTCTCCCTCTCAAGTTTATTACCACGTCGTTGAGTTTCGTTCTAAATAATTATATTATATTATTATGTTGAAAAATATTTTTATATTTTTTGTTATGTTATTTTTTATAATGATATGTTATGAATTGTGTTGAATTATGTTCAATTCATTATAAAAATACCTCTATTGCTACACTTTTAAAATGTGACAAAAAATTGAAAAAAGCGTAGCAATAATTTTTTGTCATATTTTTTGAGTTACCGCCACACTTTTGAAAGGGTCACATCTGCTAGCGTGGCAGTTATTCTATCGTCACGTTTTTTTAGCCACGCTTTTTTACATAATGCCACGCTTAAAAGCGTGGCCGTACGTGGGAGATAAAGCATGCCCATATGTAAGATATGACCACGTTTTTAAAATGTGTTAATAGAAAGAGATATGACCACGCTTTCAAAGTGTGGCAATAGAGAGAAATATAGGCACGCTTTTAAAGCGTGGCGATAATGAGAGATACGGCCACGCTTTAAAACATGGCAATAGCCTTATCAAATTAAGAAAAAAAAATCCTTTTTCTGACTTTACCTTCATCGCTGCATAGTATAAATTTTAAATCTTTTTTTATTACCAAACCTATAAATATAGTATGCAATTTTTTTATACATTAAAAAACTAATATTCAAATACAAAATAAATCTCGAGTTCAAATAACAGTGCAAATGATTACAAGCTCTATTCAAATCAAACACATAATATTACAAAAAAATAAAAAATAAAAAATTAATTTGTTACAAACTAGTCATATTTATCTCCGCCGTCAGCGTCTTCTTATAGTAGGACCTATGTACTGCCATCTCTTAACCATCAAGTTCTCCGGCGGTTGAGTCTCCTCTAATCATGTCACTTAAGATGTTTTATCTATCTCAACACCTTTTATTTAAAAATTAACACATGTTAGGATTTGACTTTTTCTATTAAGCTTACTATTATTAGGACAAGAAGAAAGAGAAGTACTTGGAAGATCTTTGATAAGAGGAGACCTTTGAAAATAAAGGCAGTGTCTTTTATTTTCTATTGAGTATGGTAGAAAAAGTTCAAAGTGTCGACGGTAAATTTTTTATTAATTGATTTAATGACAGTGAGAGGCGGAGCTTCATTAGGGCAATGGGGGTTATGCCCCCTCCAAATTTTTTATAAAAGAATTAGTAGTAGTTCTTTAAAAATTAAAGAGTAGTTGAGTTGACTCAAATATTTTACAATAATTTAGAGTATTTAGATTCAATTCCTATCTCATATTTTTATTGCATAATAATTTTTAGTTTTAGAGTGGGCCTTTGTTGGCTTCACAACACATCAAAATTAAAAGATAAAATCAAATCATATAAAAAAATTATCTAACAAAAAAGATAAGAAAAAAAAAACAGATCATCTAACAATCAAATCAAATAAAAAAAGTTATCTAACAAAAAGAGATAAGAATAAAAAAAAATCATCTAACAAAATAAAAAATAAAAATCATCATTATAAAAACACTATAAAGACACGCTCCTTGCTGCTTGTTGCTTTGCTTCTCATTATAAAAAGTACACTTTGCTAAAAAATTAGGTATTATTTATTTATTTAATTTAATATTATTTTATATATTATTTATTTAATTTAATTTTTTATATGATAAAAAATATTAAAATATTCAATAAGTATTAATATTATTGTATTTGTATGAATTGATAAAAAAAATCCATAAATATTATAAATTTTAATATTTATCCTTTTAATTTTTTTTACATATTTTATAGAATATATATTCAAATTTTTATACAAAATAATGATGAAAAATCAAAGAATTGATTCATTTTATAAGAGGAAGGCTAATACTCAAGAAAGAAAACATATAACTTCTATAATATCAACACTTGTAAATATTTCTTCTACTTTAATGAATCACGAAAAAAGTGAGATACAACTTTGAAAAATTCAAAAAGTTGCATCTGATGAGTTTGACCTTAATTCTTTGGAATGAGACCCTGAAAAACGGTTTTAAATTTGACAATATCACCCAAACCAGAGAGATGAGATTAGACGAGCTTATCTTAAATGCAGTCTATATCAAAAGCAATTTGACAATTATTGTAACACCCTAATATTCAAATCCTTATGCTCGAGTCATAAGTCAATGATATTACGGTGGTACGACTCTCAGGTGAATTTTTAATATATAAATATAGGTAATTTCGAAAGGAGTATTAATCAAGAAGCCTGAAAAGAGTAGAAATAAAATCGCGAAGACGTATCACTCACGTTTCGACATCGAAAAGATAAAACGTGAAGCCGAAAGCGATATACGGACAAGGCATAAAGGAGATTAAGAGATAAATAACAGATAGATATATATAACATAAGTAAATAGCCACTAGTCGCGACCCGCGAAGTTTAGGCCGGCTAGGGTACAGTATGAAAGTAGTTGACAACAGTATATCCTAATCTCTCCCAAAGGAAACACAAGAGCCTCTATAGGCAAGTTTAAAAGAGTTCAATACATAATATCTTTTCAAAACAAGGATGGAGAGATTCTAAGCAAAACACAAAGTAGAGAAAATAAAGATCTTCGCCGTCTCTCAGACGAACCACAGCTCACTTTTGAGCACCTGGACTTGTATCTGAAAAACAAGAGATATATACGGAATGAGAACCCCGGGCCCATGGGTTCCCAGTACGGTAAAAGTGCCAAATAAATACAATGCACTGCAATAAAAACTCACTAAGCATCTTAAACTCCTTTTCACCAAGTATCCAGCCTAGATTCTCACTAATCCATAAATAGGCATCTGTCGTAAGGGGATACTAAATCTAGTTCATGATACACATGTTTCCCAACTCGCTGATTCTTCCACGAATCAGACTCAGAATCATAAGCAAAACCATCACCAGTTGTTATGTCTCAGCAACTCTATATCAATACATCATACCATCGCCTGGAGCTAGTGAAATCACATCACTGCATCTACCCAGGGGGCTCAAATTATCTCATTCAAAAATCATCATCATCATGCAATCGCATTATCAATTCATCTCATCAAGAACAGCACTCAACATCCACCGACACCAACATGAGGGATCTCTCAGTTGTACAAACACAAGCAATACAGACAATCAATACACAAATAAGGTACAAGTAGAACAAGTAGCATATAATCAGGTAACATAGCATATATGATGTAGAAATCCAAAACAAATAGGCAAACCCAAACAAATTCAAACATATGCAAATGATGTATGCCTGCCCTATGGCTGATGATATCATCTGTCGGTTATATAGCCAACCCAACATGTCCTGGTAGCTAACCATTGGACAGAAACACCCTTTGCGGAGCAAGTAGGTTTGAGCTACAACCCCCTTGCTACTACCCGCTCAACCCAGAGCCAGTGGAACAACCACTACTGCGGCTACTACCCAGGCGGGTGTTTAAAAGCTCAACCTGCAGTGAGTGGATTCACCACTACTGCCGCTACTACCCAGGCGTCACAATCTCTGACCTGGAGCAAGTGGGACAAACCACAACCCTTGCTACTGCCCAGGTATCTCAAACATATACTCATTCAATCTCTATTCATATTATAAATCCTCATTGTTATCAAATCTCAAACATTAACCTGAAGCAAGTGGGACGAACCACAACCCTTACTACTACCCAGGTATCACAAATACATTCATTCAAAACTCCATAATTAAACTCATTTATCATAAACATCCTTTTCCGTCTCACACCCGGAGCAAGTGGACAACGCCACTGCCTACTACCCGGGATTACACATCACATTTCAACATTTTCCATTATTATGCATTCAACACATTCATTCATTAATCATATATGCAATTATTCTCAGCCATAATCAATAATGGCTTTGCCGTGACCCGGCAATAACTCAGCCATCCGGCTCATGGTCCAATCAAGAACCAGCCATTTATCAATAAATATAGCCCTTCGGCTCATGGCATACACGGTACTTCCACCATCATCCTCCATATCTCGTATAATCATCGATGATCATCATTGATCATAGCTTTTCCCCTTGCTTCACTCGCAAGTTACCACATCCGCTAACTCTTTTCTCATTGATAGCCACATCATAATGATTTAATACGTGAGGGGTGAGATCGGAGGCTTAGAAGTATGAGATTTAGTTTTTAAAACTCAAAAATCAACTTTCGGATGAAAACGGGGTCACGCGTACGCGTACTCCATGCGCACGCGTGGATGGCCACAAAGCTCATCGACGCGTATGCGTCATACACGTGGACGCGCGGATTGAAACACAGCCAGACGACGCGTACGCGTCAGCCACGCGTACGCGTGGGTGCATTTGCGCCCCAGGCACAAAACTGACACAACTCTCGGGAAAATGGCTGGACATTGGGTGCAGCACATCGGCGCACACGCGCACACCACGCGCACGCGTGGATGGTGCCTTCTTGAAAAACGACGCGTACGCGCCAAGTGCGCCTACGCGTGGAGGGTCATTCTGCTAAAAATTTTCTAAGTTAAAAGCTGCAGAATTCACAAATTCAACCCCCAATCTTCCAACGGACATAACTTTCTCATTTTAAATCGTTTTTCACCCGTTCTTCGAACGGCATGGACATCCCGAATCCAATTTTATTTCTAAACAAGTTTGGCACAAAACGGAGATCCAGAGTCCAAGTTATGTCCCATCAAAGTATGCCCAAAAACCATATTTTTCATACAAAACCACAAAGTACCATTTTCAAAACAAGCCATTTTCAACCCTTTTTAAAATCAATCAAAACATGCTAGTTTCAACCCCTTTTGAAATCAATCAAAATATACCAAAATCAACATCAAGCCTCCTCAACTCATACATTAATACTTTACCACGATTCACAAAACCACCATACAACCATTTTTACCCATTTCAAACAAATGGCTAAATTACAAACATATCAACATGTCATACATCCTTCCTCATCCCAATTTCCAACAATACTATTTCCAATCAACCATCATTATACATAATCAATATCATACTCACTATCACGTGGTTTCACCCCCAAATCAACCTTAATCATTCCTCAAGCATATATCACAACATACACATCTCTCATGCATTATCATACCATCAAGGCATCAATAATCATACTCACATATATGACCACATAATATATCTCAACCAAAATCAAACATACCTCATTTATACTATTTCATCCAAAATTACCAATTTCCATACTTCAACTCCTCAAACCTCATTATTCAATAACCGGGCCACACAATTCTCAACCCAATCATTAATTCACATTACATACCAACTATGCATATTAGCACCAACCATTTATACAATCCAAACTTAATCCTAGGGGCATCTAGCCTAGGAATTCTCATTACACCACACGGTATTTAAATGAAACTTAAACCGTACCTCTTGTAGCCAAATCAATTGAGCCTCTTCTTTGGAAGTCTCCACCAACCTTAACCCTAAGTCTCACCAAAGCTCCTCAAGCAACACCAATCTCCCAATTGTGCACCAAAACCATCAAATGCACTAACATAACCAATATCACATTCATACATCAACCTAGGGCTCATAAAGATGATAAATTACAAGGGTTTGAGCACTTCTTACCTCAGTCCATATGAAGTAGGGATAGAACCCACTTAGAATCCATGTTGGAGTATCCCTAAACACCCAAAATCACAAGATTTAAACACTAACTTCCCAAAAACGTGTAACAGTGGGAAATTTCGAAAAATGGGCAGATATGAATGGAATAATCACCACAAAACTTAGATAGAATTGTAGAGGATGAGAAGAGCGACGCGTGGCTGCAAACGACTCGTCAATCGGAGCTCCGTAGCTCAAGTTATGGTGGTTTGAAGATCAAAGAGAGTTAGGTTTTCTCTCTTCTCTTCTCTCTTCTCAATTCAGCGCCCAACACTCATTCTTTAGGGCAAAATGAGCTGAAATGCTCATAACTAATGTTTATATATGTTGGGTCTTGGGCCCACTTAGTCCCAGTTCACTTATTTTTGTCTGTTGGCCCAATTTTGGACCAAAACCTTTAAGATTAGCGCTCTAAATCGCACTTCAAATATTTCTACCTCCCCTAATTATAATTCCTCATTTCTTAATCTTATTTACTCATAATCAATTTTCTCAGCTGCAGTACCAAACAGGTCTCAGTCGGTACTGCTGATCAAAATTCCACTGCGCGCTTTTACGCAGAAAACTATGTTTTTCGACTCGGAAAAATTCACTGAATCCAAATATCATATTTAAATCATCGAATTCCAATTGCCAAATCTTCCACCCTTATTCGCTCCTACTTAACTTGTTATTTAATTAATTTCGGTTAGACCGGGTATTACAATTATCCTCTATCTTGTAGAATTATTTATTTACTGAGGAATTCTCCACATACAAGCGTTTTCTCATACAAGTCATACAAATAATTTATTTCTTCTTCTTTTTCTTTTTCTATGCCTCCTCTTTTTCTTCTCCTTCTTCTTCTTCTTCTTCTTCTTCTTCTTCTTCTTCTTCTTCTTCTTCTTCTTCTTCTTCTTCTTCTTCTTCTTTTGTTTTTGAAGTGTTTCATCTTCATCGTCGTGTTTCTCCTCGTTTTTCTTTTGATTTTGCAATATTATGTATTTTTTTCTTCTTTGTTTGATTTTTTTCTCCCAAAAGAATTATGAGAATATGAAATAAGAAAATGAAGAAGAAGAAGCAGCAACAGAAGATGAGGAGGAGAAAGAGGAAGAGTTCTGAATTATGCATAAGGTGTACTTCAATGAATTTTGGGTGTATTTTTTAAATCCTTTGGGTGCATTTTTGTAATCCTTTGGGTGTATTTCTGTAATCCTTTAATTTGGGTGTATTTCTATAATCGTTTGGGTAAATTTCTATAACCGTTTGGGTGTATTTTTGTAATCGTTTGTGTGTATTTTTGTAATCATTTGGGTGTATTTCTAAAGTTTTATTATCTTCAAAATGATTTCAAAGCTTGATTTCAGAAACCATGAAAATCGAAAAAAAAAAACGAAGCAAGAATACCAATGATAAACGCAGATAAAACAATGAATGAAAAGACAAAGAGAGAACGCACGAATAAGATCGAACAAATTTGACAAGAAACTCGTTTTCATGGAGGAAGAAGAAGAAGAAGGAGAAGAAGAAGAAGAAGAAGAAGAAGAAGAAGGAAGAGGAGGAGGAGAAGGACGAACGCGAAGCACGCCATGGAAATCGTATATGGGCCAGCATGCTTTTTGTTAAGTTTCTCCCAACTTGTATGACTTGTAAACCAAATGACTTGTATGTGTAGCACTCCTCTTATTTATTATCTTATTAGTAACAAACTTAAAGAATAATTATATTTATAAATTTTATTTTGATATAAATATTATAATTAAATTTTTATGTTAAATTTTTGTCCCCTCAAAATTTTGTTTCAAGTTTCGCCATTAATAACAATATTCTTCAATGATAATATTTTAGAAACAGATTTTAAAAAATAACTAAAATAAAAAAAAATTATATAATTAAAAAGTATAAATAGAACAAAAATCTTACGTACAAGGTCTGAAAATTGATCAGCTTCCTAAATTTAGATGAAACAACTCCAGAAAAATTGTTTGCTTCTAGCATCCTAATTAATGTTTCGAAACTACCATTTCAATGAATATTGAAAAAGACACGCTATATGAATGAATAGGCTTAAAGCTCAAAACATATAGATATGTGAGAGTAGTAATATTTCCCATATTGATAATTTGCATATACATACACTGCGTTAGTGTGTTGTGGTCAAAGACTCCCCTTTAAGGTATTAGTATATTATTAGAGTTATTTTAGTCTTATCAATAATAGTAATAATAATAACAATTCAGTTTTTTATCCCATGAAACAATTTCTAGCAAGCTTAAAAAGATTCCTAAATTAAATTTTACAATTAATTTATACAATAGAACGATTACTTTCTTCGTTGATTCATTCTCACAATGCCAAAAATGTCTCCCCGAGTTGACAACCCTTGTCATTGTAAAACCCGGTTAATTAACGGCTAATTAACCCATAAATGAGAATTTATTCTTGAAAGCCTAAAATGTGATTTTTATGGCTAAATGTGATAGAGGAGATTGAGACGAGAATTTTGGTACCAATTTTATAGAATTCGGACCAAGATTGGACCAAACGGGCCAAACCGGGCCAATTGGACCCAAAGTGGGCCCTTGGCCCAACATAACTTAACCAAAACCCTAGTTTTCAGCACTCTCTCTCCTCATTTATTACACACAAGCTGAAAATTAGAGAGAAAGGGAGGAAGAACACTCTCTCAAGTTCTCTCCCTTGGTTGATCTTCAAACCACCATAACTTTTGATCTAGAGCTCCGATTGCCGCTCCGTTTGCGGCCACGCGTTCACCGCGGAGAGCTCTACAAAACCCATAC